>NC_052625.1:196191295-196492743 GCF_016161935.1 Mauremys reevesii
TCCTTCAGTAAAAAGAAAATCTGGATATTCATATAGTTACGATTCCATTTCTGGTCAACATTCTTTAACTTCTCTAAATTTTGGGGGGGTTAATTGGTTGTGAATAGATAGTTAATACAAATCTCTCCAAACCAGATGATCAGTTATTTTATTTAGAGTTTATTTACTTTCTATTCTTAATCTTAGATCACTTGCATCTTTTTTTTAAAAACATACTAATTGTTCAGATTATCTATCTATCTATCTATCTATCTATCTATCTATCTATCTATCTATCTATCTATCTATCTACTCTCTGTCTCTTCACCTTTTGCCTCCTCTCTCTCTGAAATTTTCCATTATTACACACTTGAAGATGTTACGTTGTTTGTTTCCTAAAATGAAATAGACTATTTACCTCCCCGGCAGTTGGAAATATTTACCCAGAAGACCTCCAGCGTGATAGGGGTTGGAGCCTGCATGAGATTGCATTGGATTTTCCTGAGCTATTTCCTTCTACCACCCCCTGTACCACTTCCCTGCCCTCAACACACACAGATGCAGACAAGGATAAAGAAAATCTTCAGCAAAAGACAGCAAACAAAGAGTGTTTGTAGAAATGTCTAAGTGTCTTAGAACACATTGCATATGATTTATTAATAGGATTCTTGTCTAAATTGTGAACAAGGCAGCAAAATATTAGCTTATTTTGCAAGGTACTTATAAATCATGCACACTCAGAGAGGGAGAGAGAGAGATGTATTTATGTTTTGTGACTATTTAAGTGACAATTTCATTTTTTTCTATTTGTTTGTCACAGGGTTTTATACTGCAATCACTGTAAAATCTGAGCATCTTCCTTGTAAAATCATTTAAGGTAGTGAAGTCCCTAGTGGACTTCTGGAGTCTCTGACACTTCTCCTTTGATGGGGTAAAAAGTATTATTGGTTACCAAGTTGACCACATCTACCTCTTACCAATCTGTCTTCTTTGGTACAGTTTTTCTTTGCGGCCTTTAAAATGAATCTGGTAACCTGACTGTGATCATATTGAGAACTGACTTAATCACTATATTCTGCTCTTTCAAATTCTAGCCAGTCTGACATGCAGGGCAGTGAATCTGTTATGTAGCGTCCAAACGAAGAGAACTTGAATTTATTATTTTCTTAGTATATTTTAGTAACTTGTACTGATTCTGCTCTGTTTTTAAACAGATATTCTGAGAGGGGTTCTGGAGAGAGGTTACTGGAAATGGAAAGTGTGCAATCAGTACCAATGGAAGATTCCTATATCCACATTAGGCAAGGCCAGCCCACAACATTTTGGCACCTGAGGCGCTGAGCTCAAATGACGCCCCCATGTCCTCTCGCTTGGGCCAAAACTTTGAAAGGTCTCAATTCTGCCTTCTTCCTGTCCTACTCCTCTCATGGTACTGCTCTGCTACCTACCCCAATAAAGGAGAAGTAACAACTTAAAATGCCTTGTTCAAAAATTTTAAGTAACACGTAACTTTCAAACACCTGAACACCAAATGTAACTTTTCTTGTCTGCATAGTAAACACTGGCATTTTTATCTCTTTGAATAATCAAAGTGGTGCTTTCCGTGCCTTCTTGGTTGCAAAGATTTGAACTGCTTCCTGAAGATCCACAGTCTGGGCCAGCTAATGCTCTATTGAGATGGTTGCAAGGCCAGCCAGCCTCTCCTGTGTCATTGCGGAGCATAGATGTGTTTTTATTAACTTCAGCTTTGAGAAGCTGTGTTCTCCACTGGCAACTGTTACAGGAAGTGTTAGAAGTATGCACAGAGCAACAAAAGCATTTGGAAAGAGGGTGGTCATCTTATTTGTGCACATATATTCCAGAACATCCTCTGGAGTTGATCCTGCTGAAATGTATCTTGAAAGGGCTTTCAGTTCATCACCTAAATCACTCGCATCAATATCGTGCATGTCATCATGTGTCAACACTGTCTCTAGTGTCCTGCATTGCTGCTGTAGGTCTTCTTCAGCTATAGTGAGGAGTTTTGGAATATCATACAACATCCCAAATATACTGCTGTGTTCCTGAAGCTGCATGATGAAACGTTCTTCAACTGACTGTATTGCACAATCTAGCACCTGGTTTAAGAATTCAACTTTGAATTGTTGTTTGGGGTCTCTGATGGGATTATCCCATGCCTCATAATCAAAATGTCTTCTTCTTCGGTGACTCTGATATTCCTGAATGGGTGGGAAAATAGCTTTGTTGTGAAGTTCCTCTGCCAACTTCTGTACACTCTTCAGAACATTTTGAAATCCCTCATCTGACCAGTAAGACTGTAGGTATGACTTTGCTTTGTCCAGTTGTTCCATTGCTCCAGATATATCAAGGTCAACACCTTGGAGTCTCTTGCTTACAACATTTATTTCAAACAGTATGTCATGCCACAACACTAAGCCATACAGAAATTTTAAGTTATGTATGTTTCTGGTGATTCCACTTCCCTCTGCCACTGATCTCCCATGAACAGTTCCTGTCATAGCATTATCCTCCATAATGGTAACTATGGCATCATCTATCTTCCCAATTTGGTGTTTGATAGACTTTATTGCCTCCACTCGACATTCCCATCATGTGGCACTCAGTGGTTTCAGTGTCAGAGAGGATGTTCCCAGATGTTGCTTCAAAATTTGCCATCGATGAATTGATGCAGAGAAAAATACAGAGATGCTTTGAATTACATTAAAAAATTCAGCAGCCTCACTAGAAACTGATGCTGCATCACTGACCACCAAGTTCAATGAATGAGAATTGCATGGGACAAAAAAAGCTTGAGGGTTTAACTCTAGGATCCATATCTGCACTCCTCTGTTCTTTCCTCTCATGTTGGCACCATTATCGTAGCACTGACCTCTCATGTCAGCTATCGCAATTCCCAAATCTTCCAGCTTTTTAAGAAGCACATTTGTCATACCAGCTCCTGCAGTATCATCAATGTCAATACATTCTAGAAAATGCTCTCTGACAGTCGCCGTTGCAGGAACATTTTCACTAGGTTCTGTTGTTATTACAAAATGCACCATTAAAGTCATTTGTTCCAAATGGCTGATGTCAGGTGTGCAGTCCAGAATAACAGAGTAATATCTTGCTGACTTCAGATCTTCCACAATCTTCTGTTTGACTTTTGTTGCCAGTAACTGTATGATTTCATTTTGAATTGTTTTTCCAAGTTAGTGGTGTGTGTACATTTCTTGGGTGGTGACTCTTCTTAGATGCTCCTGGAGTTCAGCATCAAACTCAGCCATCAGCTCCACAATTTCAAGGAAGTTTCCATTGTTTGGCACATATAGCTGATCAGAAGTGCCACCCAGTGCTAGGTTTTGGGTAGCAAGCATTCTCACAATGGCAATGAGCCTTTTCAGAACATTTTGCCAGTAAAGAGACTCTGATGCAATCTTCTGTTGATGCTGATCATCTATGGTGGCCTTTAACCTTAGTCTCATCTTAAGCTCTTTCCACCTATGGAATGCTCTCTGGTGATTTGCTGCCTTCTCATGGCATGCCAGATTTCTAGCCAGATTTTTCCAGTCCTTTGCTCCTGGAACCCAATGTGGCTGGAACATTAGACTGGAAGAGTTTGCAACAAAAACAGTGTGCAGCATTCTGGGTTTTTGAGTACATAAGCCCTGGCCTCTCCACTTTGTCACCACTGGGGATTTCACACCAGTAATGTGTTGGATGGAAACTTCTACTTTCATTGTCTTTGGGGAACATGAAGTTTTTCACTTGCTGTGGCCCATGCAGTACAAGGAAGTCCCTCAGGCTACTGCTCAAGTGGGTCCACAGTCCTGGATCATCTAGACTTAAGGAACTAAACTCAACAGCAGCTGTTTCTTGCATCTCCACCACACTCTTCTCTGATCTACACTTTTCTTCAGGAATGTGCATGGCTACATCCATTTGAGATGGAGAGATGGATGCTGCAGTAGCTGCCAGGTCAACCTGCACTCTGACTAACTGGAAGATCAGGCATCTCCTCACCACTCACATCCTCACTGGGGCCAGAAGGCTCACCGTGAACATTTGTGTCTATGTATCTCAGGAGAGCTCCTTCCTGCTTAGATAGAAAAGCTTCCTTTGCTTTCTTTCTTTTTCTGAATGCTGCCCCAGAGGGGCGTTTTCTTCTTTCACTCATGACTGCTGTTCTGTGCCAGCTATAGTGGCTCTCAACACTCAGTTGAAGGGGACAAATAAGCAGGCTGGTAGCAGGGCCTGAGTGAGGGAAGATATCAGTGTCTTAAGGGCCTGACTAGCTCCTACTACTTCAGTTGACTGCCTGTTCTCCTCAAGTGGGGTCAGGGAAGCAGGAAGCTCCCTGAGAAGCTGGTGTTAATCAGTCCAGGCTCCTGGGGGTGCTGGAGGGGTACATAAGAGGCTCGTCCTCCTCTCTCTCCCTGCAGCTCCTGCTGTTATTCCCTTTTCACCTTTTCTGCTGCCTGCCTGTTATTTCTCTTGTGCCCTCCTTTCTCCAGCACAGCACTCCACCATCTCTGTGCATCTAGAGCAGAGAGAATACATATGCACCAGCAGCAGACACTATTTTCTACACTCTGGGTCCTAGTGGCTCCCCACACAGTCTGACACCTGAGGCGACCACCTCAGTTCGCCTCATGGTAAGGCCAGCACTGACATTAGGCTCAGTCCCATTAAGAAAGATCCTCCCTTTAAGATAGGCAAATAATTTTAACAAATTTTAAGATTCAAAGGAAGTTTGATGCTTTTGTGTAGTCACTTGGATTTATGGGCTTTACCCAAACCATTCCTGCCACTTAACAACAGGTGCAGCTTCGAGATTACTTTTCATGGGAAAGGAGCATTGATGATTTATGCAGACTACCCACTGGAGAAGTATAAATGGAGAGTATGGATTTACCAGGAATAAAATCAGAAACTGGATTTCATTTCTATTTTAAAACATGTGTATATTGTGTTATTCATGGACAGGAGAGCCGAATGGTACAGGGCCTAGCATCAGAACAAGAGAGGTTTCAGGTGAAAAAAGCATATAAATTGTGTCATCCGAATCTTAACCACGGGTAAAAATTCCACATTTTTCCAAAGGAGTAAAGTTTAAAGAGGGTAAAAGAAGGACTGGATTCTGAAATTGTGTCTCTGTGTGAAAGAGAGAGAGAGAGAGAGCGTTGATAGTGCCAGGAACTACTGAATAAAAGGCATTTTCAGTTTGAAAGGGTTGCCATAAAATTCACTTTGGATAAGAGCTTCCAGCCACCAGCAGAGGGCGTTGCACTAAATTGATTTTATTTTAAACTGTAGCCAATAATACATGGGGAGGGGAGGAGAGAGAGATAGCCAGAGAGAGAGATTTGTAATTATAAATGTCCATTCTGGCTTCAAAATACAGGGATAGATAGATAGATAGATAGATAGATAGATAGATAGATAGATAGATAGATAGATAGATAGATAGATAAAATGGGAGTTAAATAGAATACTTGGTAAAATAATGTAGTATTGCCTTACTTTTTGACAAAGTAACAATAGATTATGTTGATTGGGGAAGAGTTATTAACTTGGGTAAATAGACAATATTACTTATTTTGTATTTTTATACACACTACATTTAAAAGATAGCATAAAAGAATCATTGTTACTTGACCGTGAAAAGATAAAACTATTGAGATTCGACAGTCCATTTTGACTTTTCATTTATTATTTTGTAAAAAATGTTCAACAGAGAGATGTCTCTACTAAAATAGCTATCCGTGTAATTTCTAGTAGTGAAAAGCGTTCGCTATTTGTTACTCTTGGTTGTAGACGATAGACGGTAAGAATCACAGTTATAGTTGAAGTTGTAGACGGTAAGAATCACAAGAACTAACAAGCTTTTAAACTCTAGTGAAGAGTTATTCTGTTAAGCAAAATCCCAACAGAGGGCGCTGCTACCCCGTTCAATGATGGATTTCACGGGGATTGTAAAGCTCCGTATTCAAATATGTAGGATTTTTCAGATGTGGTCAGTTTGGAACAATTTACTTAGATTTTAATCGTAATAGCGGTGAGATTTCGCTATGGACACTTTTTATCCCATGCTGATAACCTACTTTTAAAATATGTATTCACTCTTTCAAATACGGTCCTGAAGAATAAGACATACCAAATATTATATTGAAATTACATCATTTGATCCGTTCCGACAATTCTGAGTAGTTTGACATGAAAATATTTGTTTGCATTAATTTCAAAATGTATATTCAAATAGTTTTAAAACACTAATGATAAACATTTAGAAATGTAAGCTACATATTTATATTGATTATTATTATACGTCTAATGTCTTTAATATGAAGCGTATTATACATTTTAGCTAAAATAACGTATTATAATATAAAATAATATACAAATATTTGAAAACACCACATTAAGCAGAAATAAACTCCATAGGGGGAAAAAAAAAGATCCTTGATCAATCAAATCGTTTTCCAAATGTTCATCAGACACCTGGCTCTATTGGGTTGTGTTAATGAGAGTTCTAATAAATATGTGACTCGTGAATCAGAATGCACAGCCTAAAACATTTTGCTAGTGGAGTCGAGACATCGATCTGATCTTTTTTTGTATTATTACTTTGTTTTCTGATACGTGGCACTTACATAATCTCCCGACCTACTCCATTGTAACTCGTAATAACGCACAAATAGGTCATAAAACAGGGCCACTCTGCAGCGCCAGCCTTTTAGAAGATGAGCCAGAGACTTCCGCGAAACTGGTGGTAAAGTGTCCCTTTATCTGATATTTGTTTGAATCGGAATTATTGCTCACTACAGGCAGAGCCGTCTCGCTTGTGTTTGTGAGTGTAACATAAAGTATAAGCCTACATGCAAACAACACATATACATTTCGCTTTTCAATACCCTATTTGTACTACTGCTTGAGACGGACGTCTCTCTCGAACCAGCTGAAGTCCTATTTGATAGCCCCACGCAGCAATGGATAACGAGACAATCTTTGCTGAGAATCCCTCTTATCTGCTTTAATAACTTCCCACCACAGAAACTGCCCTGCTCCCCTTATAATAACGATCTGCTATTTGTTTCGTCCCCTTTGTGGGTTGAGCTTCCAGTGGAGATGCATGCTTGGAAACGGGGTGTATGGCGGGGGAGGGGGGAGTTGGGAAGAGAGAGAGAAGAAAAACGAATTTACACTTTCCAGTTTAATTTGCGGGGATGAAAAATCGGAGACTCTGCTTATTACGTCTCCTCACTCCTCGATTTAACCCGATCCCGATTTCTAGGAGATTAAAAAGTCCCAGGTACTATATATATATATCTATATTCCTAATAGGGGTCACATATAGATGTGCAGGAACATTACGGACGCCCTGAAGTTCCAGCGAGGACCCTGAAATTAGAAACACCTCCTTGGCTCACTCATTAGTTCACTGAGAAGCGCAGTTGTTTCCTTTCAAAGCGAGAGATGGTCTCTCCTTGCCCTTAACAACCGCTCGTGTCTTGGCAAGGCTAGAAATGGAATAGAAACGAATGTTTGACTGGACACAGCAAGGCTAGCTGGGTTCCATCGCCCCAGATCAACGGGGAAATGTAAAAGCACAAATATCACTTCATGCTGTCAATGGCTTTTGAAAGTAGCTACTAGCTCTTCGAGAGGTGTCCCGGAGATTGCTAAGATCTCTGCGGTGCCGAGAAAATGTCCCAAGTTCTAAAATATCTTGCTCAAGCCATGAGTATAAGGATTCCAGATGAAAAGCTTTTACTTTAGATTCGCTCCTTCCGCTTTAATGTCCCTGTCTCTGCTTTCGTGTTTTACTGCATATGAGAGAGAATTTCTGGACCTGGACATAAAAGCATAGTATGTGGAGGGAAACATAATATCTCATTGCAAATGATGAATCGTTTCGTATAGAGGCAAAATAGCCTGCATTTTAATAGAAATAAGGATAGACAAATATCCGCTATTCTGTCTGCTGTGTATAAACACATACAGCGGAGAGAAGAGTGGATATTAATAAGTGTATATATGTGTGTGTATATACACACACATATTCATATATGGTGATACACACAACGATAAACTTGTGTGTGTCGTTGAGTATCACAATATATGAATATGTGTGTTCATGTAAGTGTAGATATATATATATATATATATGTATATATAGGCACACAATGTGAGCTATACATATGAATGCATCTATCTATATTTGAATGCATGTATTTGTATGTTTACATGTACATATCCGACTATATCTATATCTATATCTATATATGCCTGGATATGTAAAGTTGTGAGATTCTCTCTCTATATATGAAGTCTGTGTGTGCATATATATAACCAATAATGTTTTTACTATCCGATTGAGGTTTACTTCTGCAGCCTATTGTTTCAGACAACAGATATAAGTTGCGATGGAAGAGGAACGTCGGATTTGCTGTCTGTCCCCCATTTCCAATTATAGATGGATCATTACAGACAGAGAAGTACTGAGAATCCAGACATCTGCTCTTCACATGAATGCACTCACCTCCTAGAGAACAGCCTGCCATCATGCTCTGGAAACTGGTTGAAAATGTCAAGTATGAAGATATCTATGAGGTGAGTATATAATATGCATGTGTGTGAGAGAGTATATGTATACAGTATATAAATATACATCTCCATGTTTATATGTACGTTTATACAATACATATATAGATAGGTACATACATATGGAAAGCTATATAGATAACACACATATACATTCAGGAAACCCAGAATAAATGTTCATAGGCTTATTTATTTGCTTTTTTTCTCTTCAGCAAGACGAGTCCTTAACTTTTTTTTAAAGCTGTTTGATGAGATTTAAAACATCGACGAAATGATCTGGGAGTTGGAATAAGGCAACTTAAACGCAAAAGTTTGATTTTTAGATCTCGAATTCAACATAATTCGATTAAACACGGACAAATGTCAAGAAAAAAAAGCTTAAGAAAGGAAACACAATCTTGTAATCCTACGATTTAATCCATTTCTGGGTTGGTTTTTTCTCCCCTATTTTCAGCCCCAATCTTAGAGCAACTTGAGGTTGTTGTTTTTCTTGTTGTGCCTTCCTTATAAGATACATCTGCATGATTTTTTATAAATACACTGAAATATATACATAGATATAGATATAGATACATCAGTATCTATACACACATAGACACATATATAGTCAGAGACAGCTACACAGATATAGTCAGAGAACAGTGAAAGTTGTATGGATTATTCAGAAGGCTTTGATTTTTGAGGCTCAAAAGCAAAAATGTAAAACATTTGCTAATTTTCTACTGCTTCATGACCTGGATATTTTTTTGTAAAGTATGCTCAGTCCATCTGGTTCTTTTAACTTAATCAGCGACTGCATTTTCGCAGAAAGGAAAAAGACTTTTAAGGAAAAGACGTCTGTATCGTCCCTCTCGCTTTTATTTTATTTTATTATTATTATTTTTATTTTGGGGGCACTTTGCAAATGCGAGCAGCACTTTTGCTAAGGAGATTTTAAGAAGGGTCCCCCTTCGATTTCAGTACAGTGGAGTTTGTTGCCATAACATAACTCGTTCCAAACGGCAGGATATGGTGCCGATTGATTGTTTTAGCAGTAAAATCTGTATGGCGTGTGTTTGTCCAAAAGAAGGAGCCCTGTTCCCTGCAGTCTGTGGAGTGGATACCATGTCATGGGCTGGCTGGTCAAAAGTCAGAGCCTTTAAGGACTTAATTCTGGAAGTGAGTTAATATTTAATCCAGAGATCTGAAGGAGAAAAAGAAAGAAAGAAAGAAAGAAAGAAAGAAAGAAAGAAAGAAAGAAAGATCACTTGAAGGGACATGTTAATCTGTAGGAAGCGTTTCATAAAATGAAGTGATCGAGATAAAATGTACAAAGCTTATCAAAGTGCCTCATGCCTGAGAGTAAAATCGTAGTAGTGAATACGATTCAGTGTGTGCTCTCTAAAAGCAGTCCTATGATCCTAGCGGGGAGCCGTCTTCCCGATAGAAGGAATGTCTCAACTCTCAAAAGCTCCCGTCAGGCTAATTATCAGCTGAACGCTCGCAAAATCCAGCATATGCAGAATTAGTATCGGCGCAGGCACGACGGCTCTGTCCCCTTCGGACAACCCCATATTCCACTCCTGCTTTTCCTTAAGTGCGGGTCCTTTCCAAATACTGATCAAGTGGAAAGCCATGATCTGCCCTTCACAATAACAACCATTCAGAGGTAGATATGTCTCTGGATTCTTTTTTTTTTCCAGAGGACGCTTTTAAGGCTATTTGCCTGCTTTATATTTTATTTATACTTGTAAGTTTATTTCATCTTGGAGACAGGGAATTTAGCAGTGGGGTACATTTTGTTTGTGTTTTGTCTTGAAACATGATATAGTCTAACTTTGTGGTGCTTGGGAAGTGATTCTGTAATGCCTAGAGTTAAGAAAAAAATACCCAACTTTCCCTAGGGATAGATAGATAGATAGATAGATAGATAGATAGATAGATAGATAGATAGATAGATAGATAGATAGAATCTTTCCAGGGTTTTTTTTTAAAATCTGTCTCATTCTCTCTGTCTCTGTCTCTCTGTCTCTCTCTCTGATTTATAATTAATAGTATGGTCTAAAAACCTCCTATCTACTTAAATTGATTTGGTCTTAAAACAAAAGTGGGAGACGAACTTGCTGTGGGAAGTGTGGGTCTCTGTAGGAGGGAACGTAAGTTGAACTTTAACAGAAATGGCAGGCAGGCCAGTCGAACGGGTTCTTGAAACATCAAAAGGGTTTTCTATCGCCTCTGGCTTTGCCTAGAAACTATAAATTTAGTATCCTTTAAAATTCACTGCATAAATTTTACATCTGGGTGAAAACTGGGCGCATTTTTGGCATAGTTAGGGGGCAAATTAGCATGGAGAATGAAATGGAACCCGACTTAACACTGATTTATTTGTACGTTTGAGATATTTTGCTTTTACAAATAACTGCAATCTGTAACTTTCAGTCAACGTGCTTAATTGCCGCTGTAAACAGACAAATTATAGGGGCTGAATAGTTTATTTATTCATTTTCAAGAGAGGATCAGGAAAACTTCCCCACCCCCCGTTATGTGTGTGTGTGTGTGTGTGTGTGTGTGTGTGTACACAAAAAAGCACCAAGAACAACCACATTCTCCTATTTGGATGCATAATTACATGTAAAAGAAGGAAATACGATTTTTTCTTGGCCTCTAGCATTGCTCCATAGCACTTCCTTGCTTCCAACCAGCAGTGTCTAGTTTACACTTCTTCCTCTGCCTGAGTTAATTGAAGTTATGTCTTTTCCTTGCTAAACTTTCCCCCTCCCCCCACGCCCCGTACCTTCTCCCTCTCTCCCCCAACTCGGCTTCTGCCAGCCCCCCTCGTCTGATTACATCTAGTAATTCTCCACTGAATGAACGTCATTTACAATGGTAGGGGAGCTCTCGAGCTGGCTGCAAGCTTCACGCTCCATTTGGTCCTGCATTCTCCCTTTAAAGTAGTCGTGTAATATTAATAGTCATGAATATCAATTATTATGAGGCGGTGTAGAGGAGGACAGGGAGGAAGGGGCATCGGAGCAGTCTCAGCCTAGCCTTGGGTTGGAGAGGATTGCATCTGGAAGCTCAAAGGGGAAAATAAATAAATAAATAAACAAAAAACCCAGAGGGGAGGGGGGAAATCATAGATGTCTACATAGGTTTCCAAGCTCTTTTTTTTTTTTGCGGGGGGGGGGGAGGCGCACTGGCTAATTTTTTTATGATGATTTTTTATGGCTAGACTTGGAAATACCTCAAGCTGTTCTCCTGTGTCCAACACGTCCCTTTGCCGAGCTCCTTGATATTTTTCTCCTATTATTACTATTATTATTATCAGCACCACTCTTTTATTTGTAGCTGTTACAAGACTTTTTTTTATTTCCAGATGTTAGTCCACACCTATTCCGCCATGGTGAGTTTGGATCCATGTTGTACCAGAATTGCATGTTCTCTCTCTCTCTCTCTCTCTTTCTCTCTCTCTCTCGCTCCCTCTCCCCCTCTCTCTCTCTCTTGAACGCCTTTGGCTTGGTAATTTAGCACAATAATTGGAGGAGGCTTGCAGCTGCTTCTCCTTTTTGCATTGTGTGTTCTTGGTTTGAGCTGGGGGGGGAGAGGAAAACTTTTTTTTTTTTTTTTTTTTTTTTTTTTGCCATCGCTGGTGGGGATTTGGAGAACACTCTGTGGACTAGATGTTTTCTTGTTTACTTTAGCCTTGCAGCCTCAGCTAGGATGGAGTTGGGAAAAACTCCTCTCCCACACTTTCTCGGAAGACTTTCATATTCCTCCCTCCCCCAATACACACAGCAAGACTTTTAATTACAATTTTAATGCTCCATCCCCCCTCCCTTTGGAGTATAATATTTGAAAGGGATAACATACATTCGAAGTTGCCTCAGAAATCACAGTGGCTGGATTTGTTGTTTATTTATATATATATATATATGTATTTATTTAAAAAAAACCAGAGGCTTGACTTTACATAAAGACACATTTACCATTTTATTTTCACCCTCTCTCCTTGTCATCGGACTATTACCGCGTTTCTTCTGACCTTCCCAGGCAGAATGAGTGGGTGATTTATTTATTTTTTAAACCGGAGTTTAGTGGCGAAGGGGAGTGAATAGATGTTTGAACACTTTATATGCTGTGGTTTGGAGGGATGCTAGGCAGCCAGAGGATGGATCAAAGCCCCACAAACTGTACATACATAGAGTGCACCACTCCTACATTTTTAATTAAGACATTTTAGTATATTTCTCTCCCACCTCCCGCTTCTCGCCTGTTCCTGGAAACTTACATGATCAGGACGGGAAATGCTGGACTATTCAAGTCCGGGGGATTTAAGGGGTGCATTTAAGTGCGTATTTTATTTTCTCTTGCGGTGTGATTTGTTTTTCATTTCCTCTTTTTTTCTTTCCTTTTTTTTATTCCTTTCCCGTTTTTTTTTTGTTTTTAGGACCGGCATGATGGAGTCCCCAGCCACAGCTCCAGATTGTCCCAGCTGGGCTCTGTCTCCCAGGGACCCTATTCCAGCGCGCCGCCGCTGTCTCACACCCCGTCCTCGGATTTCCAGCCGCCTTACTTCCCACCCCCCTACCAGCCTCTTCCTTACCACCAAAGCCAGGACCCGTACTCCCATGTCAATGACCCTTACTCCCTAAACCCCTTGCATCAGCCCCAGCAGCACCCTTGGGGACAAAGGCAGAGGCAAGAGGTGGGATCAGAAGCCGGCTCACTGCTGCCACAGCCTCGGGCCGCCTTGCCTCAGCTCTCGGGACTGGACCCCAGGCGGGACTACCACTCAGTGAGGCGGCCAGATGTTCTCCTTCACTCGGCACACCATGGCCTGGATTCCGGCATGGGAGACAGCCTTTCTCTGCATGGCATCGGACACCCAGGAATGGAGGACGTGCAGGTAAGGCGGTCCTGCTCCTTCCCTCGCTACTGCCAGGGAGCCTGAAGAAATCTTAGCAGCTGGGAGACACATAGTCAACACAATGATCAATTATGAATCATAGCAATTAGACAACGGAAAGACCTATTAGGTAACCCTCCCCCCGCCTCTTCAGGATCGTTCCCTACTTGTATTTTCCAGTATTTTTCTTAAAAATAATCTTTCTTTCTTTCACCTCCCAATACATTAACAAGATGAAAGCTACAATAATGAAGAAAGAAAGAAAGAAAGAAAGAAAGAAAGAAAGAAAGAAAGAAAGAAAGAAAGAAAGAAAGAAAGAAAGAAAGAAAGAAAGAAAGGAAACAGGCGTTTCGGAATAATCTAGGCATTTTGAAAAGGAATAAAGTTTATGGAAGCTTTTCTTATTTCAGATATTAAGCCATGTGAAATATGGGCCTCCCAACCAGCTTTTTGCAGTTTTGGGATTTCAGTGAGATCTTTCAGAATAACAATTTTTTTTAAAAAAATACTCCCAGTTAGGAAAAAAAACCCTGTGTATAGGATCAATGATATATAAAACGATTGCACGAGGCACTGTTTTTAAATGTTTAGTGTGTATGTGTATATGTGTATATATATATATATTCTCTCTCTCTCTCTCAACAACATATATCATTGTTCTGTTCCATCCTTTGGGAAACAATGGAGTTTCATAGGCCTGGGGGTACAATATTTCCTAGCTCTCTCACTCCTCAAGCCAAAGTCATCACGGGTTATTTCCTTAAAACAAAAGCCCCATAACAATTTCACCCAAAATGGATCTTACTAAGGCACAGCTCCCATAGTAGGTGGATGCATGATTTTCGGCCCAAATTTTACACGAGGGTTGCTGTTTTCTGCTGATCGTGATGTTTTTCCTGCTTTTTTTTGTCGCCGTTGCAGATATTTAAAAGTCTTGGTTAGATTTTTTAAAAATAGCAAGGGAGGGATCTGCAAAAAGGAGACTAAAGAACTCACTAAAATGAATTGGGCTTTGACCCAGTTCAGCATACAAGTACCAAGCAGGCATGAGGAGGAATTCGTTTATTAGCCAGAAGACCTATTATTGCTCAGCTTTAAAAATTCAAGACTGCTGAAAATACAATCACTGGAAGGGGAGAATTGCAAAATTGATTTGCTTGGGTGTCACTTTAAAGACTCGCACGCCCCTGTACCTTGGTGCGTTAGTGTTTGCGATGATCAGGGGAAAGGCTTTCCCTGGTGTTTGTTTACTGCTCCCTCTGAACTCAATGGCAATCGGAGCATTGGATTGCACGGATTTAAAACTTTATCTGTAAAACGTACGCGGACTCCCTGAGCTATAGGAACAGGCTTTATGGGGTTCATCCTACATTCCTTATTCAGGCAAAACTGGCAATGGGAGTTTTGTCTGCATAAGGACAACAGACTAGGATCCCTTATCTCTCTATATCTAGAACCGAAACGATATAGAAAATATTAGTGCATTGACATTTACAACGCCAAAAGAAAACTGCTGGTACACTCGTGCTGCTTCTCTTATAGACAGGTAGGGACTGGATACAGTTATTCGCATTCAGATATTTTGAAAGCAAAACGAATCCTTCTATTAAACTCCCCGCCGAGTCAATAAGGCGCAAGGTATTGAATAAAAATAAGGTGCATGTCGCATCGTCATTTTCTACACAAAAGTATATCCAGAGCCTACGGTAGGAAGGAGCTAGTTTAGCCTGTGTTTAACTGCTGATCTAAATAGCTAAAGGGGCGTTGCAGACAGGGTGTTTTCGTGCAGGAATCTCTCTCTGGACACAATGTTTAGACAGGATAGAGCACTGGGAGAATGAGGCAGGTACTTATTTTGAAAGGTTGGATCTCAATCTGAATAACAAAATATTCCAAGGGATAATTTATGAAGATGGAAGTGTTCATCAGCAAGTTAGCATAAATAGGCACAGAGGTGGTGCCAGGATTGTATTTATTGACAGGCATTTTGTATTATTTTCCCTCTGTGTTTGCGAGCCAGGTTAAGTTGGCGGTTTTCTTAATATGTTATTCTTAATATGGACTTTTTCTAGGACAGGTAAAACAAATCCTATATAGCCAATAAATAAACCTACTTTCTATGCCTTATGGGGAAAAAAGTTTCCTTGAGGCATATTAGTCAAGGGTTTTTTTGCTCATAAAGTTTTACTTTTTGAGTAAAGTTTTTTTTCTTATACCATCTGATTAAATAGATTTCATAAGTATGTGTTTGGTTGGCAGAGAGAGAGAGAAAAAAATCGAGGATATGATATAAACCCAGTTCCAGGCTATGTGTAATCCCTTGTCCAGGAACATAATTAAGTGGTTGTAACGTAGGGTTCTGTTATTGTAAGCACAATGCTGTCCTTTGCGACGAATTAGTTTTCCATCTGCAATTTTCAACCGACAAATATGCACAGAGAAAAAAGGGATCTTCACATGGAAAACAAATATGCCTCCCCTAGGTAGAAAAAAAAATAAAATAGCCATTTCAATTTCATCCTTATTCCTCGTTGATTAGGGGATCTGCACCTTTTATACCTTCATTCATTATTATAGCCAAAGCTACAGGGAAGAAATGCAACCATCTCTCTCTCTCTCTCTCTCACACACACACACACACACACACACACACGATCACACATTCAGAGTTTGCAAAATAAATGACGAACTCTATTGGTTTTATTTTAGTGATATTATTTTATAGCTGCTGGGTATGGAGATCGTGTTTAGAACGGATCAGTGCGATCAAGTTTATTTGCAAAAATAAATCTCCAGATTTGCTAAATTTATGCTGGAAACTCATCACCTCCCCCATTACAAGCTCTACTCCTGCCCTTCCTCCATCGCCCCCCCCCATCTCCTCCTGTGTAGGCAAGCTAGGGAGACTGAAAGTTAAGTTGCACCAAAACACCCGAGTCTCTTATAAAGTAACCCCTGGTATCACTTTTAACTAAAGAAGTCTAGTAATTAAAAGTCTGAGTTGTTTTTCCACGTTTCCGCATGCAGTCCTAATTAAATCTTTACGATCCTCTCTGTGACTATTAACTGCCAGCATGCTGCGCGAATATCCTGTACAAAAACCCAGCAGGAGGGCGTAATTAGATAGAAAATCAGACAAGAGTCTTCTCATTAACTGTAACAACTAACCCACGTTGCTGATGAAGCGAGTGGAGTGCATCCACACACACATAGGTAGACATAGACATAGCCGGGCAATATTGAGATAAGGTGAGGTTAAAAAAAAAAGAAAGAAAGATGGCGCTTCATATTTGCCTCCATTTTTATAGCATCGTGTTGCAAAATGATGCTCTCCACCAGGCTGCACCATTTGTTCATCTTCCTCTGTCTCGTTGAAGACAGTGTAGAAGCTGCTAAAGGAGAGAAGAAAAAGAAAAGACCTTATCATTGTGTTTGATCTTTCCCCTCTTGTTTTCTGTGATACTCTGTAGGTATGGGGCCTATTGATTAAAGAGGAGTTAAAGAAAAGACAAAAGGGAGAGGGGGTCAACGGGGAGGCTGGGGTCAAGAGGGAAAGGAATCCAAGGAAATATTGTTTATTGTTCCATCACACTTTGGATGTGCTGTTGGAAATATAATTGTATCCTAACTAATTTCCCACTTTAGCTGGGGTCTCCTGAGAATAGAAAGATATAAGGACTGGATTATGATAAACTAAGACACTACTTGGAAAGATAAAGTTAGAATAAGAGGAAAATTCCATGACTTAACGATGTTTAATGTGTCTCTGGGAAAGAAAAAAAAACAACAACCTTTAAAGCCATCATCTAATGTATCTATCTATCTATCTACAGCCGCAGTTTAGAACTGACCACAAAACGGAACCACTTATTGAAATCTATTAGAAATGGTTCTTTAGTCACCTCTGTTCTCTGTGATGGTTGTTGTTGCTGCTCATTGATGAGGGTAGTCTATATCAGGCAACTTATATTAAGAAATAAAACTTAACATTTGCCCCTGCTACAGTGTAACCGTCTTTGTTTGTTTTCCTGCTAAAGAAGTTAATGCCATAATAACAGGTGTGCTTCTAACCAGGGTGAAAGTAGACAGGTTGAGGAGAGAGATTGAGTGACTTTTCTAGGCAATCAATTTAATTGCTCTTATATTTCGTCTCTGTGTAATTCCCTTCCCTCATCTCTCTCTCTCTCTGTCTCTGTCTCTGTCTCTCTCTCTCTGTCTCTCTCTCTCACACTTACTTCTAACTTGTAACCAAACCGTGCAAGCGGTTAATCTCTGTTTGTTTCCTATACTATGTGGGTGTTGCACTCCACTCTGAATTGCTCAAACTTTAATTACAGTCTATAATGTAAACCTTCCTATATAAAAAGTAAATGGCCTGTGAGTTAAATGGCAGGGTTAATAATAATAAAATAAAATAATAATAATAATAATAATAATAATAATAAAATAAGTTGTCCTTAATCGTGTTCATTTAGATACTAGATCTTGGAGATGTTACCAAATTGCCAAAATTTCAAAGAAAGAAATATAAAGCTTTATTGAATGCAAAAAAGATTATGTAATATCTATGTTTTATAAGATAACAAAAATACTATTGCACCCCACATGCTTCACACCTCTTTTTTATTATAATACCATATAATTTGGAACAATTTCATTTCCATGTCCATTTGGAGGAATAATAATACTACTACTAATAAACCTTTCTTCCCCCAGTGAATTAATATAAATGGAAATAACAGTAACTCCAGTTTGGAATGACATGATTTATGTACGCCATTCTTTAATATCCAGTCAATTTGAATAGTGATGTTTTTATATTCACAGTCAGTTGAAGATGCCAATAACAGCGGTATGAACCTATTGGACCAGTCTGTCATTAAAAAAGGTATGGATTATTCCAACAAGCTTGACAAACTTATACTGTGTAGCAATGTCTTCCTGATATGATTTTACTTTGAGACAATTAGTTTACCCGGAAAATAGACACGCGAGGGAGATAGATAGATAGATAGATAGATAGATAGATAGATAGATAGATAGATAGATAGATAGATAGATAGATAGATAGATGAAACGAGGAAAGAGGAGGTAAAGAGAACGAGTATTTTCTTGTCTAGGAGTTAGATAATTACATTTTATCTTAAATATTTCTTTTAATTGCTGCCAACTGATTTAAAATAAGTGAATAGCCATCAAGTTTTGAATTTTCCAGCAATTCCTATTTTGATATTGGTGTAAAAATGGCACCACCTATTATAAAATAGTTTTCACAGATATACCTTAACTTTTCACCTCTAGTAGTTCTTGATCTGCACTGTGTGGATTGTTTGATTCCATTTGTGGCTTTTATGCGTTTTCCAATCGTGCCAAATGTGTTGGGGGGGGGGAAGAGAAGAAACACATGCTTATGGAAATACAACCTCCCCCTCCAATATGCCCATTTTAAAAATCATTCTGCATATGCATACATGATTTAGTGTAACTGCAGAATCACCCCATACTGTTAAAGGGAATGTGATATTAACAAATGTTTGCAGTCTCTTGTACAGCTGTAAGCAAAATAATTAACTAATTAAACTAATTAAATGTAATTACAATAACTCATTTTGGGCGTGTTGCAGCTGCTTAATTTTTTTTACATTTCTCTGACAGTCACTTGAAGATGCATGGCGATTAGTATGGGTTATGCTCATAGACATTAAACAGCTCTCACACTGCACATTTAGGGAGAGCTATCTTTAATTATCCAAGGAATTTCTATTTCTAGATTCAGTTTTAAATACTAGAGCTGAGGCTTAGCAATGCTGGCCCTTATGTTTACTATCATCAGCACTTATCTGCAGTGGTTTATTCTTCATCTCATGCACATGAAACCGATACTTTAATAGGGATGAGTTTCTAGAATATTAAGAAAAGAACGTAAGGGGGTTGCTGGAATAAGAATTCAAGGCAGGGTGAGGTATTTCGATCGTTTGTTTCCTTTAAAAATGCAATTATGTAAATTCGAGCAAGCATAACTTTGGGGAAGGGTGGATGAAAACCTGAAGCTCTTTTGACAACATGATTTATGGCGGGTGGTGGAGAAACGTAGGGTTTTGTGGGAAACAGTGAATTGTCTTACTTTAAGAAAAAGAACTGTTCTGCGCTTTTCAGTTCGCATGGATTACCAGCCTATGGGTTTAGGTGTGTAACATATCGGTTTGCGAATGTATGCTCTGTCTATATCTAGCTCTCTCTTTCTCTCTAGCTCATACGCAATGTTTTCTCTTGGGCCTTCTTGATTAATTGGCGGTTGATTTGTGGCTGAGAGCCTTCTTTTTAACGTTGATCTGCCTTCGTATTTTCGTTGCCTCGTACGCACATTTTGCATTTTGTTATGTGCAGAACACTGCCATGTATTGTATGTGACCACTCGTCAAAACAGTCTGTTGTTTTTTTTCCAAATGAAAAGGGTAGCAGGAACATTTGGTGTCAATACACAGTGATTGTGGCTATAAAGATAGTCAGTGTCAAGCAGTTAAGCACGTCTAAGGATACTTACAATTATATTAGAAAGAGAGAGAGAGAGAGAGATCAGAAGATGCTGATAATTCTAGTATGCATGTGAATGTGTGCACACATCTGAATATACCCACAACCACAGGTGTATGCTTAACCCTAGTCTATATCAGAAGACACTTAGAATTATAATATCTATATTTAAACGTATAGATACGCACTTTTTAAATCATATCAGTAAAAAAGATACCGACATTTTCTCGTAGATGTGTTAAAAGGCATAGGAATGTTATTCTCTCCCCCGTCCCCCCCCCCCGAATTAATGCTGTGCTTTATTGAACTTTTAGTCTAATGTTGTGAGTTTAGGTTTTCTTTGAACACTGGTAGAAGGGAAGAGACACATGGGGTCATATCTTTGGCTGACGATGTTGGATCAGACCGATAGAAGGTGCAAAATAGAAAGGGTGCAGTATGAATTTTGCTGTGGTCTCAGCACTTTGCAGCCATAGGAATGTACTTTGAAATAAGAATAAGTTATCAAAGACCCGCAGATCATTCTTGCTGGCAGATGATAGATAGATAGATTTTCTTCTTGACTATTACCAGTAAAGTACACTTAATGATAAATGAAATCTGGACAGGAGAGTTGACGGATTTGCCTGTTTCAAAAGAAGCTAGTTTACCTGTTAAAAACGTTCTCATAAAAATGTAGTGTGAGAGATAGGATATAGAAGTAAATTATTAACACAAATATCTCATCCATCCTCTCGGATATAAGTGCCTACATTTTTATGATCTTTGAGTGTCGTGGAGGTAATGATGATTATCATCTATCTATCTATCTATCTATCTATCTATCTATCTACAGCTTCAGAAAGCTTGCCTAAAATTTTAAGAAACCCTTGTAAAAATACTATAATCGTCATCATCTTGAACTGTTCAATTGATCATCCGTGTTGATCCCACACAATAGATTATATACACACACTCTCTTGTTATGTTTGCTATCTGGGCTTACTTGACATTTCTGAAGTAATTTAGTTAAGAGGAAATGAGTTGTTCCCAGTAGAGAGAGCAAACGAGTGGAGTGAAGGTAGCCAGCGTGATAAATGGCTCTTTCATTTGGAGATCTCCAGAGCTCGTTTAAGGCTAATTTTCTGTATTAGCCCCCTTTGAGCTATTAATGCAATAGGCAGGGACCGTGGCCCCTCGTCTCTTAGCTGCCCCATTAGAGAGCGCATTAAGCTGCCAAGCCTCTACTCTACTGCGGTGGTGATGGGAGGGGTGGCGAAATAATGAAAGGTGCTTTTTAAACTCTCCTAATCTAAACTGGCAGAGGGTGGCTAATACGGTTTGAAGGGGTCTGGTCAATGAGCAATCAATAAAGTAATAATGAGAAGGATGCGGTACATTAACAGTCTAAAAATCCAACAAGACATTAAAAAATCATTCTTAACTCTTAGTTCCATTAAGATTGGCGTGGTGGAGAGGAAAGGAAAGGGAGGAAGCCTAGATAAATGACTCTGATGATGATCATCAAGAGTATTAATATTAGATTTATCTCAGGTTTAAGGAGTTAGCAGCTACATATTATCTGGGTTTAGCCTCACATTCACTGTCACCCAGGTTCCTGCTGAAATCAAGGGGAGGTTTTCGGCGTGTAAGGAAGGCCGTGGCGGGTCCCCTTGTCAACAGCTCAGCTGTAATTTGGTTGGCATGATCTATGACAAAATAAATTGTCCTCTTTCAAAATCTCGCGTGGACTGAGTCCAAAGTTCAATTGTTGTGACTTTGGGGACATAGTCAGTGACCTTAAAAGTATCCTGATGTATTTACTTCAAACTATTTATATACGTTGTCTGTGCGCACACACGCACACACACACACACAGTAGCATCAAACTCTATTTTAAGCTCAATATGTTAACATAGTGCAAATAAACTCTAATTCCCCCCTCCCACTCCCGAATCACACAAAAGGAGCCTCTTAACACTTTAAAAAAGTCACTCCCTCGATAAAACAGGATAAGATTTTTTTTTCTCTCCTGCTTCCTGAAGTGACCAGCAATAAATGATTAACTAAAAACCACGATATCTGGTTACAGCTTTTCAGGTGATCGAGTTGCGAATCGGTTGAAATGTAATGTAGAGAATTTGCCTAGGTTTATTTATTTATTTTTGGTTCTTTTCCTGGAACACCAACTGTATTTCATTATCGCGTTTACTTTAATGGGAAACAATTTCGGGGTAATAGATTTCACTCTTAAATTAATTCCTCGCTTCAAATGCAAGGAGTGGTGGTGGAATCGAACTCTTGGCATCAGCTCAAGAAGACACGATAGGTAGATAGATTTTTTAAAAAATAAGGATCGAGGCTCAGTGTCAGGGGGTATTATGTATTCTCGGGTTTCTAGGTTTACCTACAAAGTCAAACCAAATCACCCACTGCCAAATCATTGACTGTTTTGATGGTCATAAACATTTCTAATGAAGGCTAATTCCAAATCCAGTTAATACTTACAGAGATCTGTAGACAACAAATGGGTACAATACTATTATTTTTTGCCCAGTGCAGATGATTAACCACCAATATTTCTTTAAACCATGTTTTTGTCTTGCAGTATAACGAAGGTGCTGGAATAATGTCGAGTACTTGCATCCCATTTATTAATTTAATCTCTCTGTGTGTGTGTGTGTGTGTGTGTGTGTGTGTGAGAGAGAGAGAGAGAGAGAGAGAGAGAGAGAAATGCTACTTTTGCATTGCCACGCAGTTGTGTAGAGCAACCCAACAGAGAAATGAAAAAAGACTGAGCCTTAATGTATGCACAGAAAATTGTAAACATGTAAAGAACTGAAAGCTTCACGCTGAGTTTTGCCATGCTCCATTTCCTTACCATTTCCTGCTGTCGTTTTAAAGCGTTCTCACTCATCTAGAGATTCCGTTTGCAGGAACAGTATGCTCATAATTACTAACAAATCAAGCGGCTACTGTTGCTCTCTCGGTTTATTGATAAGCTGAAGAGAAATGGAAGGGGAAATGACAATGAGGCCGAAAGGACCAGGAAAATCACATTTTTTTTTCAAAGCTGGAGGGGAGGTTTTGAGGGACAATGGGAAAGGAGACACACACAAAAGAGTTTGGGAGAAAAATTTTGTGAAAGTGACAACAAGATCAGCATAAATGGGACAAAGCAAAACATGCAAGAAGTAGGCAGAAACTTGTGTGTGCATGTGGTGTGTCCTTCTATGGACAATTATTATGAGGCATAAAAGCAGATTTGGAAAACACATCGATGTAGGTAAAAATACGCCAGGGAATACAGTGTATAACTGTTTAAATAAATGCATTAGCCGACATTTTACACACAGCCTCTAAAATCTCAAAATTATATTATCTCTGGTAATAGTTCTAATATCTTTGTCATGATAGAGAGAGATAATTAATCCATTCCATGGCAAACTCACTTTTTTTTAGGAGTGGCAGGTAATTTACGAAAGATAGAGTATAGATTAGAATACATATCTCTGAAGCTATGAAATCGCAATAGATATGCTTGCACAGGCTTGTAAGACTCCTAAATGTGTTTAGAATTATTATACTCAAGTGATTTTGATGTATACCTAGTCCCTTTTGTATAGTTATTATTAAGAACAATCGCAGAAGTTTGCAAAGCATAGCAGGAAAGAGGACTAACTTGCCTACCAAAATTAATTTGCATGAAACAAAATATTGAATATATTACATCCGTATTTCAAAGGTAAACTAGTGTAACAAATGCTCCAAAAAGGGCAACGCAAATTGGGAGAGAGATGTTTAAACATATCATGCGTTCAGCTCTCTCTGTGGTGAGTTTAGACGAAGATCAAATTTTCTTAGGACTGTTGTCTCTTGTTTAATTTCTCAGTTCACTGGACAGTGACCTGATAAACTAGTCACTAAATATAGGTACTGGAAAGGTGTATCAAAACCTTTGTGTGTGTTTGTTGGCGTGGAGAAAATTGCAGAGTGAAATGATCTCAGTTGTTAGTGGTCCTTTAAAGGATTAGTGATTTCACAGCGTGTGTATGTTCATTTATTTTCAAAACAACCCGATTGTGTCTTGATGGGAGCACTTGAGTGACTCTGCAAAATATCTTACTGAAAAATGTAGCGCAGAGGGGAGAGGGTTTTTTTTTTTAACATACGCTTAAAGCATCCTAAAACCAAAGGGTCTGACTGATCCATTGAGTCAATGACAACATTCCTATTAATAGCAATGGAAAAACCGCATCGGGCCTCTGTCCCCCTTTTATAACTGGTTTTGTGCCAATTTCAAGTTTTTTGACGAGCTAGAGTTGAGAAGCTGGAAACGTCCTTCCGAACCTGTATACATAGTCTTAGTCAAGATAATACAAAATGGGAATCCGTTCCGTTTCTGATCCCCCCTCAGTAAAGCCACTCAAAATAAGTTTCAGAGGGGTAGTCGTGTTAGTCTGGATCTGTAAAAACAGCAAAGAGTCCTGTGGCACCTTGTAGACTAACAGACGTATTGGAGCATGAGCTTTTGTGGGTGAATAACCACTTCCTCGGATGCATCAAAATAAGTTGTTTACATTAGAGACTATGCGCAGTCTATTTGAAGCAATCTGTATGTATGAAATCTACATGCGTTTTGGGTTTGCGCTGTTACAGAGCTTTTATTGTGGGAGTCTGGCCTGGCGGTAGGAAATCATTTATAATAAAAACAGCGAAACCCTGTTGTGTCTATTCCATACACCGAGGTTATAAAATTGGCAGTTGCCCAGTTGATAGCACTTGTTACGGTATTAGGCTACCCGATCTTATTGTTCAGCAGCCCCAGACGGTTTAAATAGTCCCCCAACTCCAATGGGTTGATTCTCCAGACATGTTGCAAATAGATAGGGTTTTATGATCTAACTGGCATGTATTATAAGGACCTAAGTAGCCGGCATATTTGTGTAGTAGAACCTATTACTTGCAAAATTGGTTTTGCAATTGATTGACTGGCAATGCGATATTGCAAAGGAGAATTGTACAGGGTGTGTGTAATCAATTAGTCTTCTCTGTAAAATATGCCCCCTAGACTACCACCAGCAAATCTAGAATTTAGGAATACACGTTCTATAAGGAAATGAGGCTGCAGTGATTCCAAAAGGAAGCAGCAGTAGCAGCTGTCAGCTCTTATTAACTCCTGCATAAAACATACCTTAAGTATGGTTTGTTATCAATTACGTGCAGAAATGAAACAACTGGGAAAATGCAGCGACGCTGTCTATAAATTAAAGTGATTGGTTGATTGATTAGAGCACCTGCTGTAAATCATAACAGTTACACACAATTATGAACAAGCTATTTAAGTTGATTTGTAAACAAAATTCATACCAGGAGGGAATTGCTTGCATTTTTAGTTTAGCAAAAGAAGTGTTTGTTCCTAATTGTGTCTGTTTGGTGTTATAAGGATTAGAATGGTATAAGTCCTTCGGTTTTTCCTAGAGCAATCTTATTTGTTACTCAGAGAAATTAACTACTTTGTCTGGTACTAGTTAAGGGGAAAACTTTTTAAAAAAATCCCCTGATGTATTTTTGTTGTTGCAATCAGACCACTTTATTTAGAAGCTGAATAGTCCCACTTTTGTCTGTTTGTCATATAATACCCTAAACAATCTGATACCAAACTATTTTCTAAAGCACCTTTTTAGGGGGGAAATAATTGTGCTAATTATGTTGCACAACCCTGTCTTGTTAAAAGCCCAAAACAACAATAACGTACTTTTTTCCTTGCTAAATTTTGTAGTCCTTATTCTCACTTAAACCAGTAATTTCTTTGACTTCATTAGATTTTTTCCTAGTTGTTATCATTGTTAGTAACAGAAGTATTAGGAAGAGGAGTATTAATATTCTTGTAACCCATCAATGTGCCCGGCGCTGTCCATTACACAAGAAGATATAGCTCCTGCATCGCAAGGCTGACAAACAAATAATTTAGGAAGAAATACACTTAAAATATATTTATAATATACATCTTTTTTTAAAAATTGTCAAACCATTATACCTCAGCTGTACTCCACTGCACCGTATCCATTATCACCCGTCCAGGTCAATTTCCTGTAGGCTCAAGGCAACGGTGACTCTTATTGGTGTAGCTACTAGGAAACTCTGGGCCTATGAACTGACTTTTCTTCAGCTGTGCTATGGATGTCAGACTAGCCAGTCTGGACAGTTTGTACTCTTATGTGTCATCATGTGATATACCTCCACGCTCACCCCTTCTTTCTCTCTCCAGTTCCAGTTCCTCCAAAATCTGTTACTTCTCTGATGATGAATAAAGATGGCTTCCTGGGTGGCATGTCAGTCAATACAGGCGAGGTGTTTTGCTCAGTACCTGGCCGCTTGTCCTTGCTCAGTTCCACTTCAAAGTATAAAGTAACCGTGGGAGAAGTTCAAAGACGCCTCTCGCCTCCAGAGTGTCTGAATGCATCCCTCTTAGGAGGAGTCCTTAGAAGGTAAGGGCTTGCAGCGAGTGTGGGTATTTACGTAGACACACACATAGACTAAGCATTTTGTCTAAAGTCTATACTATGGTAAAGGCATTTGCAAATATGTGTTGTTCTTATGTTGTAGTTGTGTGTGTAGAACTCAAGGCAGGGCAAAAATAATCAGCAACATGAAAACGTGGAAATTAATGCATAAAGTTACGTTAGTGTACAAGACTGAGAAGGCAGCTCATAGTAAGGTCAGTAAGGGATCTCTCTCTCTCTCTCTCTCTCTCTCTCACTCACACACACACACACACACACACACACACACTTATTTACTTACTTTCTTCCCAACTCTCTCTCTTACATACACATATTAATCTATTCAAACATACATTTTAGAGGAAGGCTTCTATTTAAATAAAAGGTCTTCTCTATGAATACAGGCGTTATAGGTAAGAAAGCTTAGCTACTATGATTTTTGCCTGTAACAGAAGCAGAGATTTAAAACAAATAAACTTTATTTATTTATTTGCATTAGTTAGGAAGTTTTAAGAAGTTTACAAATCCTTGCCAATTAAATATCAGAAACAAAGCAATCATTGCAACAGCTAGCTTTTGTTTCAAGAGGCATTATGCGAGAATATAGTTACAGAGTGAGCATCATTACACCTACAAAATGTCCTTTCTAGTGAGTTTCTTGAATTTAGTGACATCTCTGTATACACATATTTAAGGACCAGGCATGTCTATTAAATGCTAACATTTTTTTAAAAAATGGACACGTGTGATGGGTTTTTTTTCAGGTGAATGTACTTTATCTGATATTGACCCAAAGGTAACCAAATATCTAAGTAGCTATTTGTCCTCTGTCTAATTTGCTGGGTACATAATTGGTGTGTTATTTTTTCCATAACAACAGCCTCCCGTAGTTTTTGAACCATTCCTCTAGGTTTGGACTATTTTTCTTTTTCTAACGAGAAGCTACCAATACTCCAACATCTACTAGCAGATGAGAGATTATTAATTCTTCATTTCCTCTTGTGTGTGACCATTTCCACTGGGAAGCCCTGAAAGGATTATTTGGTGATAAATATCCAACAATTTGTGATATTTAGTTACAGTTTTTATCCCAGTACTTTCTAATGACTGGACATGTCCACCATATATACATAAAATCTCCATTTTAACCCCAATTTCCCCAACATTTATCCCCATTTTACATACACATACACACTAGATAGATAGAAAGATAGATAGATATGTTCTTTAAGGTACTGTTTCAGTGCTACCTCACACCAGTCAGGTTAATATTAATATATACATTAATATTTCTATATATATTAACGTTAACCTGACTAGTGTGAGGTAGCACTGAAACAGTACCTTAAAGAACATTTCTTTTATTGTAATACAGATAGGTTACTGGTCCTCCTTCCCAAGGCAAGTCCCATTCCTCTGCCGTGATTTGTCTGCCCATGTCCTTCTCCCAGAGTGTCACATGTGGACATATTGTTAGGAAAGAATAAGCCAGATTTTTTACTTACAGATGCGAATCTGCCTGTGCATTGTAATAGAAAGTGGAGCAAAGAGAACATCTGCAAGAGAAATTTCAGGTAGAAAATATAACTAGCAAGGTTAAACACATACACCATTACTGAGCCTCAGTGATTTCTGGAGACGACCCAGGACCCAAACAGTGGACTATGCTGACTTTACTTTGTATCTTGAGTCTAAACTTTAGAGAAACTTTTGGTTCAATATCTATATTTCAGAGCATGTGAAATATAGATGGCTGCTCTCTTGCAACTGTGCCATTGGTTCCTATCTACTTTGGCACAAAATACTGAGAGACCAGAATCTAGGTAGGGAGACTTTCTCTACAGGATGTGACTTCCTTTCTTATTCCTTATATACAATTTAAAAAGCTGTTAGTGATAAAAGATCTGGGGTGAAATCCTGTCGTGCTGAGGTCGATGGGAAAACTCCCATTGACTTCAATGGAGCCAGTATTTCACCCCGGATTTAAATCACCTGTATAAAACTATACCTGGCCCTAACAATAACTCTGCATTTCCCATGAATATCACAGTCTTCCTTTAATGTCCCTATCAATAATTTCCTATATAGATTCCATTAGATGCTCTTATCACTAAGTATTCATGTCCCATATATAACGTAGCTGTTCCAATAGATAGTTCAACATTTCCTGTATAATATCTATTGAATTCTACCTTATGGGTTCTTATCAATTTCCCGTATCTCTTCCATGCTTCCTCTAGGTACACCCTATCAGTTCATCCCATACTTCTGTCTTCCCACCTAGATATACAATCGTATCCTAATACGTCTTAGTCTTATACTGTAGGAACCAAATTGGTTTCTTCCATGACAGCAGCTTATACAGAAGTTATTTCATTCTATGCATTTGTTTTCTGTAAGTTAAAGGGCGGGGGGGGGGGGAAACCTAGTCAGTTGTGTGTGGCAAAAATTAAGCAAACCTCAGCAAACTCTACCAGCAAGCGCGCGCACATACAGTTTGCTAACCTCAAGTTAAAACCTCTTCAAGCTCCAGTGGTCTTTAAATTGCACAGTCTAAAAGTTTGTTTCAGGGACATTCCGAGGTTAATCAGAATGTTAATTTCTTTGCAATTCCAGAGCCAAATCGAAAAATGGAGGGAGATCGTTGAGAGAGAGGCTAGAAAAAATCGGTTTGAATTTACCAGCCGGCAGGCGTAAGGCCGCAAATGTCACTTTACTCACCTCCCTGGTGGAAGGTAAGCGGTGAATTGCAAGCTCGCTTCACACCATTGGCTGCTCCGAAGTCTTTTTGGTTTGGGAGTTTGACATTTTGCAAAGTTTCATGGATTAAGTGGAAATCGTTGCAGCGGTGGCATTAAGATCTGTTTAACATGCATAATACTGGGTGAAATTAAGACTTTAAGGACTCCATTTAAGTCACGCTGAAGTCACTGATCAAACTCCCATTAACTCCAATGGGTGTCTTGAATGCAGGTTTGCCTCAGTGTGATCTGCAGAATCGAACTTTCTCTGCAGTTATGCAAATATTCCCATTCCCTACTCTTGTGGATTTCCAGGCTGTTCCCTTTGAATAATGATCTAGTCTGTGCTGGGTCCAGGACTTTAGCTAATTCATTACTTCCAACCTTAATTATGGCAGATCCACATTACAATACGGCCATTGAACGAAAATAATAAAGAACTATTTTTTTTTATTTCAGCAAAGGAAAGAAGTTATTACAAATTAACAGTTATAAGTACAGTTTACCTGAGGGTGAAAGTTTAACAAAGAAACAAGCGAGCCCTTTCTTTAAGATGAAGGGGAGGGCCGGATGGGGGGAATAAAAGAAAGAAACAAAAGAAAAAAATGAATACTCGAGTTATACATCCTCTTAAATGAACAAACGCTATCCCATACTTGATGTGATGCTCTGATATTGGTACTGCATTGAAATGTGGAATCCACAAGGCTCTCACTTTTTTTTTTTTTTTAGGAAATACTATATTTATTCTGGGGCAAATTGGTTCTTCAGAAATTATAACTAACAATTATGTGATGTAATTATGAATTATATGTATTTATATTATACATACACAAAGAGGCGAGCAACATTCAGTATGTACAATAACACACACTGTCGTATCTCATATGCATGTGCCTATAGATTTGTACTATATATTAACTTTTACATTCTTCTGATTTAATTATAAATGCAATACATAGTTACACACATATGTGAAATCAAAATCAAGACTATATTCGTTCTAGTTGTAAGTATTGTTTCTATTTTGACGGCATAGTAATCATAGTACATTACATGAAAATACCTATCAAACTATGAATGCATAGTTAAAGACACTATATATAAACATTTACCATGTGAAAAAATACATTCATCCTCTGATATGCATATTCATATATAATAATTAATACATAGTTTCCAACACACACCCTAAGCACACCCCATATCTATATCTATGTGTGTGTAAAACTATGCATTCACATTAATAGCAAAATCAGAAGATCTTAAAAGTTGACACATAGCACAAATGTACGTGCAGATCCATGTGTGTGTGTGTGCACATACATTATATATGGATATAAAACTATACAACGTTTATATCATTATATATTATGTTACTGTCCTCTGATTTACTTACAAATCAACAATGCACCTTAAAAGATTTCCCTTCTCCTATAGAAAGTTGCACCTGCTGTAGATTTATCTTGTTTTCTGACAACAGGATTTTTTTCTTGTTAAATTATATTGCCTATAGCATAAATGTTTCACTCATCTCTGGCCAGGATTAACAAAAAGCAGTGAGAATGGTGTCTCTGCACATAATTTAGTGTGTGTGCGGGGGCGGGGGGTGGGGGGCGGGAATAACCATCCACTGAAATTCTAGCATTTGGCGGACAGTGTGATTCATCTTTTTGGTGATTATTGAGAAGGGTTTTTTTTTTCCTAAATGACGTTTTAAAGTAAGTCCTGATCGTTAAAAATAACGTGGTACTAGAATTATTAGACATAGCTGGTTTGCGTGTTAGAAATCTTCCTCGTGGTCCTCCAGGCGATGCTTTAAAGAGTTTAATGCTTTATTCTAGAGGGGTTGAGCAATAATCTGATGGAATCCCCCCAGAGTCTGTTTTTTCCCCCTCTTTCTTCAGCTACTGTATCGTCGTCTTCTTGTGGTGAAAAGTACATCAGTAGGAGTTTGATGACACGAACCTCTGGAGGGTAGAAACCTGAAACCAGGCAGGCAGAGGAAATGCCAATTAGAATTATAGTTAGAATAATTATTTTTCATATGAAAGGTCCCCCTTCAATGGGATTTTTTTTTTGGTAGGGTGAGGGTAGAATGGGTAGTTTCTGTTGCATTGTGATCAGATCTATGCAAAACTGCACTTTCCATTGGATACAATGCACTTGGCTGCTTTGTTTTCCAGATGTGGCTATAATGATGTGTAACACACACACACACACGGGATATGATATTCTGTGGTAGAGCTTTTGAGACACTTTTCTGGTCTATGAAAATACAAACCTATTCTGCACATTTAAAGTCCGGGTCCATTTACCTCTCAGGACGTCTCTTTTGTTTTCACACACTTGAAAGTCTGTATTATCTATGTATTAATAACACACTTTCTTTCTGCCCGTGGGCCTAGTACCGTAACCAGTGTAAATCACCAAACTCAACTGAAGTCAATAGAGCTAAGACGATACATGCCATGTGAAGGCTCCTTCCACCAAAAACTGGGCAGAAAGAGGCTGGGCTCCTACACCCTTGGAACCGTCTTTGTCATTGAATTCAGTTGGGGTTGTGCCTCTCCGGTGCCGAATTGAGCTGATCTTTTCAAAGCCTGACCAGTGCCACCAGCAATAACGTGGTTCAGTATATTCCAGCCGGCTCGGTTGAACCATTGTCTGGTTAGCCTCCTCACTGAACAACCCTGCTGGCCTGTGAGTGATGATCAAAGGCTGTTCATCTCCCTTCAGGTGAAGCTGTTCACTTAGCTCGGGATTTTGGATACATCTGTGAAACGGAGTTTCCAGCCAAAGCTGTTTCCGAGTACCTGAACCGACAGCACACGGACCCCAGCGATCTCCACTCCAGGAAGAACATGCTCCTGGCTACAAAGTGAGTAGGACGAGCCCACCGCCCGCTTTGCTTTCAAGGGCGGCCACGTGGAGAGTTTGCCATTCGTTCTCCTCCACGCGGCCATTCTCGCTGGCGCTCTGCAAAGGAGCCGGCCCAGCAGCGCTTTCTCCAATAGGCTTTGCCCCGATCTCCCTCATGGCGCGGTAGGTGCGTGTGGGAAGGGCTGTGCTCTGGGTGTCTCCCTGTCCCTGGGTCTGATTGCGTGGCCTTGTAACACTACGGGTCCGTGCGGATCCTTGGAGCTGTAACAGCGTCCTGGGAGCTGTGTGCGCATGAAACACACCGGGGTTTGACTTTCGTTCTGTGGGAGTGTGCACGTGTCCCCATGTGTGTGCCTATTTCTCTCCCCTTCCCCCATTTCTCCTCCCCCGCCTGTTTTGAGTCTCCGTGTTTCTTTCCTTCCTTGTGTATGAGTTTGCATCTCTCTCTCTCTCCTGTTGTTTGGTTTGGGGTGTGCATTCCTCTCTTTCTCTATTTGTGTATTTCATGCTTCTCTCTGTGTAGGAGTGGCTAGGCCTTGCCTCCACTCCCACTGAAGTCAAAGGAAAAAAACCTCACCTTGACTTCAAGAGCGGGCAGCCTTATCTATCAAAGACCCCGACCAAATAATTTACAATCTCCCCTCCCCAAAGTGTGGAGCGTTAATCGCCTTGAGAAATGTGCCGCTGCAGCTGCAGAGGAGGGGACCTTGTAAACCTGCCACTACAGCTAGGTCTGTGGAACTGTTACAGGAGCTTTTCTATTGGGTTTTTATTGACTCCTGTCGTTGGTTCTCCCGCTATCTGGTTTGGTGTTTTAAGGCCAGATCAGGTTTTCGGTGGTGAGCTCTGGGTGTGTCCCGTATGTTAACTCTCTCGCAGGCAAGACCCAAGCTATGTAGTGCTCTGGGACGTCGCTTGCTCCGCTGAGAGCGCAATTTAAAGAAATATATGGAGGCGTGGAAAATCGTTTGCTCAGATTTGTCCAGATGTTTTTTTAGACGCGATTGGAATTTGATTGCCCTTTTCCGCGGGGTCAAAAGATATTAATGTCCCAGAACTTTAATTGCTCGCAGACCCTGCCTTGCTCTTTCAAGCTTTAAAGGGTTTGACTCATTACCGCTTGCTCTGCAAACTCAAAGTTTCCTCTTTTGCACTTTCCTAGTGGATAAGACTTTTATCTTTCCCCACCCTCTGAACTCTTTAATCCCCGGGGAATTTCAGAGGATCACAGATGAACTCTCCTCTCCTACCTCGATGTTGCTATTATTTGAGGGGGCGGGGGTATCATTTCCCCTCTGGGCTTCTATTTCGCCCTGGGATGATGCACCTGTTTCACTGGGGGCCTTGTGAGTGGGGTGAAGGGACGTTTAGCCATAGAAAGCCACCAAATGAAAAGGGAAGGATTCAATGTTCAGTGGGAGTGGCAAACGAGCTGTTTTCAAGATAAACAAGCACCAGACGTCAACCCTCCAGCTCTGAAGCGGTGCTCCCCAAAAGGTGCTTTGTGTTCTTTTCATCCCGGCCAGAGTAGAGCAGCAACCCGCCACTGGTGTCTCTTCATCGCCCCGGGCAATGGCTGTCGCTTAGATCTTACCTCCCGTTTGCTGCACCAGCAAAACCGTACCTGGTGGCTAGCGCTCCCGTTTCGCTCGCGGGGCGCGCGGCGGGGCTCGCCTGCAGGGCTCCCGAGCTTTTGCAAGCAAACGCCGCGCGGGCGGGCTGGAAAGAAGAGCGGGACCGATCCCAGGAGTGGCCGATACAACGAGACCTGATTTTAAAGGGAACGAGCCCGAGTAAGATGATCATGGGGACTCCCGCCCCCCCACCCCCACCCCTAATTGTATTGTATCCAATACCCCCTACTCGGCACCGAATCTGTACAATGCTGCCCATGTGCAAGACGGCCTGGAAGCATCTACAGACTAGGAGCGATTGTGTGGACATGACCGGCCAAGGTTTTCAAAAGCGATGTTGGGGTCTCAGGTTGGGGGGTGCTCGACTTGAGACACCCTAAAGGGGCCTGGTGTCCGGAAGGGGAGTGTTCGGGGCTCTCTGAAAACAGAGGCACCCAAACTCTCTAATCACTGTTGCAACGCTTGGCTTACATCATTGAACAACCCCTCCCCGCCCCCATGGGAAGAGTTCATTCAGGATTCATGGGAAGAGAAAGACTTGACTACATTTGGTATTCAGCAATCCTACTTAGCAGTCATCCCAATGAGTCATTTACAGGCTAGTGGTGGTATTGCCTTTGAATGAAGGCCAGGTAGCATTCATCTCTGAGAAAATAATAACAATAACAAGCATCTGATAAATAATAACATAATTATTAATACCAGGGTAAAGCTCCAGATAGCAGTTTTCTATCTCTCATTTCGGGCAATCTGGCTAATTCTAAAGGCAAAAACTAGACTAAATAACACATTTTAAGAAAAGAGAGATGACATTTCAGAAGCATCTTTCGGGCCCAAGTCTCTAGGTCAGAGAAGAGGAGGTGTAATTGAAAGAGTAGGATGAACTCTACTAGGAATCCTTCTTCTCTTTGCTGATCAAACACTCTAAGGAAGTAGCTGGGCAAGGGCCTATTCTTGAGGCCCTCCTGCTCCCTTGGACAATGGGGCGTTGTGGAGGGGTAAGGAGTGCAGCATCAGATCACAAAATCAGGATCCTTCTGTTTGTTGTTGGAGGGAAGGTGGGAGTAAGGAGGGCTGAGTTCTGTATCCAACCTCGCTACTTATTGCGGTGCCTTTGTTTGAGTCTTTCATTGACTTCAATATGCTTTGGGCCTGGCCCTGAGCCTCCTTGCACTCTAATTTATTTATGTGTAAAATGACTATAATACATTTTCCTAGTGTGTGTGTGTGTGTGTGTGTGGTTGGGGGAAGGTGGAATGAGAGGGGCAGCTGCCTGTCTTTGTTACTTAATGCATGTCAAACACCTTGGAAGTCTCAGGCTGTGTACAAAGTGTTAATCAAAGTGAAGTGAAGTGACTCTGACTACTCTGGGCCCTCTCTCTCCTCTTCTCTTCACTACCCTTGCAGGCAACTTTGTAAAGAATTCACGGATCTCTTGGCCCAGGACAGGACACCCATTGGCAACAGCAGGCCCAGCCCTATTTTGGAACCAGGCATTCAGAGCTGCTTGACTCACTTCAGCCTCATCACCCATGGCTTTGGGGCCCCAGCCATCTGTGCTGCCCTCACAGCCCTCCAAAACTACCTGACTGAAGCTCTCAAAGGCATGGACAAGATGTTCTTGAACAACAACACTGCTAACAGGCACACATCTGGGGAAGGACCAGGTAGTAAAACTGGAGACAAGGAAGAGAAACACAGAAAATGAAAAAAGGAGAAAAATAAATAAATAAAAGAAAGAAAGAGAGAGAGAGAGAGAGAGAATCTTTTAAAACAAACAAAACAGTTTTAATTTTAGCTTTAAAATATTGAATTGGGATTTGGAAGAATTATATTAGGTAGGACAAAAATAATAATAAAAAGAAAGACAATAACTTAAGATCAGAGGCGCACAATGGAGCAAGAACAGTGGCTCAATGTCTCTTACACGGAACATTTGAAGACAACCACCAGGATTTTTCCACTTCTGTTCTCACTTTTTTAATGATTTTTTTGGGGGGAGGGGGCAAAATAAAATAATAATAATAATAATAATAAAAGGAAGAAACGAATAACTTATTGGAAGAAATCAGAGAAACACTTTGGTGTCAGTGCGTTGGTTTCTTGTTTGGGCTCAGATGTACAGTCTATCTTTTTTTTTCAATCAAACAATGTCCTGTGTCTACACTGGGGAAAACAAAAAAAATCTTCCAGTAATGTTATCTGGGACATTTCCATTCCTAGCATCAGCACCCCTCACTTCCATCCCTGCCCTCATCTTATCTTGCTCCTCTGGATCTATCTAGACTAGAAAAGGGGCTGGTTTGGGTAGCAAAGGCTACAATATGACTTGCTAATAGAATTGTAAATGTATTAAACTGTTTCTACATTAATTACAGTGTCTACATTAATTACAGTACATTGGGTGTTTCAAGTCATGTTAGCTCAATCCAGTTCACTAACTCAATTTTTAAAAGGCACCCTTTTTTCCTGGTCTAGACAGACCTTCTGTTTAGATTACCAGTGTTTACAGCTATATATGTATAATTTGGTATTTAGCATTGATGGCTCTTAGGGTGCAAAATTTGAAAATAAGGTCCAGTAAGATGTTAATGCTGTTTTAAAAACTCCTAATCTTATATTTAAGGTATCCTAATTTCCTCTAAAGGGTTCATATTACCAACAATGCCAATGTCTCTATATTTAATTTGTTCTAATAGTGCGGGTGTATTGAGAGAGATCTACTCATTTTTTTTTTAAAAAAAGAAGTGCTAGTAACAAAAATTGAGTATGTAATTCCTTCTCAGGAGTATGCACTATTTTATTTTCTTCTGTTTCCCAAAGCTTTGCCCGCTTGGCTTATGAGCTTCTTCAAAGAGGACTAGAGCTCCCTACACAATATATCAGGTACAGAGAAAAATAATCCACAATTCTAATACTTTTTTTTCTTAAATCAAAGCCAGTGGTTTCAGAATTCTGCAGGTGTACTTCTTTAAAGAAGCTCAAAGGGAATAATTGAAACCAGATTAAAAATAACTGAAATCGAGATGTAATATTAAGAAGAAGAATGCCGTTTTGTCGAAGGGTTGGTGCAAACACTTGCTTGAGCATTAGTGTTTGATACACAAAGCGAAAGCAGTTGCTAAATGCAATCGTGTGGGTGTATACTAGGGGCGGGGTGGGATTGCAGGCGAATGTCCTGAATGACTGTCTCACTCTGAGGAAATCTATTTCTCTCTAGAAAGTTATTAAGATGTCTCTGTGACTCTTGTTTTAGAACAAATTCAGCAGGAGGAAAAAAATAGCACCGGTGTTGTGGGTTTCGTTTGTTTGTTTTGTTTTGCAGTAATTGGGTGCATTACATGATGTTTTATGACTAATATACATTTTAAAGAAATGCCCTTCTATGGGAAATAATACTTATGCTTAAGGAGATGAATTTCAGCTTGGACTGTTCAGTCTTGGATAATTGTATTTATTCAGTGGGGTAGAGATTCATGCATTAAGGAATCCTTTCACATGTCAGAAAAGCTACTGTCGCTGGGTGAAATCCTGGCTCCATTTAAGATAATGGCAAAGCTCCCATTGACTTCAATGGGGCCAGAATTTCACTCTCCGTTTCAACTTAAGATCAGATACTGAATTCATTATGTCTCAGGCAGGTCTGAAATCCCAAAGAGAAGAAAGTCAAACCTCTGGACGTGGTCTTTATTTTCTAAATAACTGCAAGGGGAGGAAATGAATTTCGTGTAAAACTATTGCCCCTTTCTCCATTTCCCCAACAATTATTTCTTAAAACAAAATGAACATGCCTTTCGCTTCCCAGACCCATCCTCACATGCTTAGCTACGAATACCACACTTCCTAAATACTTACATTTGATATCCTCTTTGGCTTTCCTACCCTTGCTACGGTAAATATAGAGGATTATCTTCAAGCAGTAAGAGGAGAAATTTACCTTGCGTTTCAAACCAGGGACTTGAGCATGCATAAAACAAACCCTACTGACCTTAATTTACAGGATATCCCCATTCCAGCCAATGGGAATATTAACCCAGTACAATTTAGCCCCTAATTCAACCCTAATTTAAATCTCAGGCGACAAACATTATTATCCCCATTCTACAGAAAGGGTAAACCGAGGCTCGGAAAGGTTAAGTGTCTTGTCCAAAGGCTCTCAGCAAATCAGAGACAGGATTAGGATCTAGGAGTTTCCAGCTATGGCTGATAGGCAGAGCCAGGTCACTGAGATCTTTGGTTCTGATTGTTCACACAGCATCCGAACAGCTGGGACCAAATCCTTCCCAGCAGTCCCCTTAATTTCACCAGGACACTCCTGTAAGAGAAGTCAGCGGGCTTTAGCCTATGGACATCATAATTCAGTCTCCTTACAAGACAGCCTACCCTCCACCTCTGTGATGGGGGGTGGGGGGAACACTTGAGTGGAAATTAATCACAACATTTCTTGCAAGGCATTTTTCTGGCAGTTAGAGACAATTGTGTTTCTGGAAACCAATCAGCAACTACTGCATGCAGCAGAAGCTGGTCCATGTAAAGAGCATTTACAATGTGCCAAACAGGCATAGCTAAAAACTGTCCAAGGCGCAGCAGCCGAAGTGGGTTTATTGACCACAAAAGGCGTTGTTGTATTGAACACATTATATTATCATTGCTTAATATTTATGAAATAGCTCCCAGAAGCCCCAAACCCCACCAGATCCCAAGCTGTACAAATACATGTGAAGACACAGTTCCTGCCCCAAAGAGTTTACAGTTCAACTTCTCTACGTTGTAGCATATCTGAAAAGTGTACGCCATTTGCAAGAATTTCGGAGCAGATACATTAGAAGCACACCCTAGGAGCCCAATCTCGCCCTTGCTGAAATCAATGGTAAAACTCCCTTTGAGTTTGGTGGGAGCAGGATCGGTCCCGTAAGATTTGCTCCAACCCCAGTGAAGTCAACAGGAGTTTAATTCAACAGATTTTGGATTAGTCTCCAATTAAACATATCTAGGGGGTAGAAAGAGTCAGCAACAACCCGCTCTGTCTTTGCTCGGGCAAACAACCCATTGATTTCAGTGGAGTATTTCCCCACCCCCTCATCCCGGTAATGAGAGAAAGCTCGTGGACATTTCTAAATTGCAAAAAACATGGCATGGGTTTAAAACCTAATTGATTCCCCCCTAATCTAATATTTGGCAACTGGTAGCAGGCGTCCATTACTGATTATTATAACTTTGTTGAACAATTTATCCCGCTAAACGCATAATTCGGCCTCCTGCTCTCAAACTATCACTAAAGTATAACTTAATTGCAAGGCATTACCCAGTCTGTTTGCACTTCCCCAGACTAGGCACCTTTGACGTTGATCTGATAATTGAGTTATTAAAAGATTTGGTTTCCTCGGGATCATAAATCAATAAGCAGGAGGATTAACATGACAGCTTTGCTTTTAACTCAAGGGAAATGTTTAAGGAGAGACCTTGGAAAGTTTGTTTTCAAACCAAACAGGTGGGTTACTGTACATTTAATTTCACCCTTAAACGATTTGTTTAATATATACGTGTATATCCCACGCTGAACAACTCAGCTCCTGTGCAATCTGCAGAGTTTCTGATAAGCCACCTTGGTATTAACACGAGATATAAAAGAATCCGGAGGCTAGTTCATGTCATGTAGGTCATGTCTGGGGACCCCCTAAGGATGGGGGGGGGGAGAAACCTGGGTATTTAATTAATATTGGGCCATATCATGTCACCAGAAGTCTCTATTGAACCGAAATCTGATAGCGCAATGGGGTCCATGACCAGAGATTCGTCAGGCAAATAAATGTACCTGTGCGTCTATATAGTTAAATAATTACCGTCTTGTATCTTGAACAAAGTCTATAACAAAATACCTCGAGCTTGTTTATTTTTAGTTCTGAAGCCCCGAAATATGCTCACGAATTTGAAAACGACAGAGCTGTTAAGACTAAAAGTTACCCTGCTAATGTTTTCTGAAAAGCTTTGCTTAGATTCTTATTTTGTACCATTTTAATCTTTTGCTAATTAGGGGGGAAAAAACTAGCTTGCTTCGATCCAGTAGTGCTCATTTCAGGTCCTAAAGATCGCCAGAGCTACTGAAAAAGTAGTTTTCTGTTACCCTGTTATCCAACAAAATACCCCTTCTGACTTAAAAGGACACTAATATTTTTTTCCCTATTTTCTTATACCAATGTAAAAGAAAACAGTATTAAAAACCCCCCACATTTTAGAAATATCTGACGGTACAGAAGAGCCTATCTATCGTAACCCCTTGTGTGCCAAAGTATGCCTACATGTTATACAAATAAAAAAAAAATAACCATAAAAATGAAAATAAAAACTGAAAACGTGGGAACTGATACTACCCTCCTTTCTATGCCAAAACGGATTCCTTTTTGGATCACCGTGAATAGTGAGAAATATCAGTTGAGCGACTCTTCCTAAAAAAAAAAAAAGAAATGTGGAGGGGCATTCAATGTTAAGTTTGTACATATTTATTTATGCTTAATTTAACGGGAATGTGTAAATATGGCGAGCAAGTAGTTTTGAGTTATTTATCTGTGAATCTATACCTCTGTGAATGGGTGGGGGATTTAAAAACAAAAAAAGAAAAAAAGAAAAAAGAAAAAAAAACGAAAGAAAAAAACCGCTTGACACTAGATAGTATCCTATCTGAATTTTTTTTCTGTTCTTTATAGACAAGCTGTTATGGTAATGGGTAGAAATTGGTTTCTTGTCCAGTGATGACCTGATTTACATAAATAATAAGAAGAATAAAAATTGTCGTGTTTTGTTGTATTTTCCTCTTCAGTTTTTTTGAATGTTGGTGCTGCTTCAGTTCTGCAGACGGATTTACTTATAACGCCAAGAAGTCTTTATTTTCCCAATCTGGGCTTTGGGAAAATTAGGATATGTCTCTACATTAAAAAAAATGACAATAAATATTGCTTCTCAGAAACGTTGGCATTTTATTTTTGTCTGATTCAGAGGTGTCTATAATTTTGCCATCTTTTCCTCCTCTTTCTAAACAGACATAATAAACCTCATGCCATGTTAACGTGATCTTTTGTTTAATTTTGCCTGTACTAGTTAGATTAGTGGTAAATCTTCTCAAGCCCAAGTATGAGCTAGTAAAACAAAGTACTCTGTATTAGTATAACACTGGAACAACAGGAAACATTTCGTCTGAGATCATCACTGCTGTAACACTGTACCCGTTCCAGTTGTATGTGTGTGGATGGATGGATCGATGGATAGATATTTCTGCTCTATTTATATGTCCAATGGATCAAGCTTGGTGTTGATATTTACAAGGCAGAATTAGCTACACCCTCCTTTTGTATAACTGCAGCACCAGGAATGAGATCCCAGCAAAAAGAATTCCCAAGCAAACCTTATTTTGTGTTGGAAGTGACACTTATTAGGAACATAGGGACGGATCCTGATTTCATTTGCACCAATATAAATCTGGAGTGACACTGGAATGACTCCGGATTTACACTGAAGGTTAATGTTGGAAATGATATCAGAATACTGCTAAATGTAAATTAGAAATGGGAGAGCTACCAGGTTAGCCCCTGCCAATGCCATCAGCCTTTGTCCGGACCCTCCCCTCTTAGAACTAATATACGCATGTGTCTAGACAAATATGGAACATTGACGGTCCAAGAAATCTGCATAATTAGTGACCTATTTGTCCCAGTGTAGACTGAATGCACATCCTAGCTGGTTTTATTTTCCTGTTAGTGAAAGGCAGGGGGATGTCAGGGGATTGGTTGGAAGTTTTTTTGCTTTACATTTCTATAGAGCAACACAAATTCCCACCGATTTGACTCCACGAATAGAAATAATTTATTACACATGATAAGAAAAAAAAACCAAGTCTGTTTTACAAAGAAGAATTCTAGGCGCCGTTTGCATCAGCCAAAGAAGGGCTGGAGTCAACTGTGACCTACTTTCGTGTCTCTGGGAAAGGCTCGCCCGTAGTATAAAAATGCGCACATCGAAGTATTTTAAAGATCCATGTACAGTGGGTGAAGCAACATAGCCCTAAACTAAAGCAGGAAAGAAAACACAAGGGGGATAGCGACTCTCAGATCCTGGCAATTAACGCCCCTGTAGGCGGGCCGGGACCCATCTACTGCTTGCAGTGGTTAGTAAAAAACAACCAAAAAATCTATTAAAAACCATCTAGAGGGTTTTAGCCAGCCCTGGACAGGGACAGGATTAATGATCCTCCCTGGAATTGCTCAGATAACGTTAGATACTTGCGTTTATTTCCAAAGCGTTTTCTATTGTCATGAAATAATTAAAACAGCGCTAGGAGGCCCCCGGACTCCCATTGAAAGATGGGGGGATGGGAGGGGAGAGGACCAGGAAGTCCCTCTGTGACCCTGCGACAATGACGTAACAAGTCTTTTGTAACGAACCAGGAAAACTCACCATCTCTTTGGAAATCCAGTGGCCTGCTCCTACCTGCCGTTAAAACACCCTAACAGGGGGGCTGGGAAGTTTCCCAGGGTATCAGTGACAGTGGGGCGTTTGCCCTAAAAACGACAGGATCGGGCTCTGTAACGTTGCTGTAATCTCAGTTTTATGAACGAAATAGTAACTTCCGTCCATCATCTTTTAGAATCACATTTATCATTATTAATTAATGAATTAGTTAGTTAAGTAAATTGGGACTTGCTGTGGGAATGCAATAGCGCGAAGCAAAACAATCCTAGGGATCAGTCCTGCTCTCACTGTACTTTTTCCAGGGGCTTCAATCCATCCGGATCAGGCCCCGGATATCTATCTATCTATCTATCTATCTATCTATCTATCTATCTATCTATCTATCTATCTATCATTAAAAATACACACCGCCACCATTAAAGCGTCGTTGTAAAACTTCCTACCAGCCTGTTCCTTTATAATCTGCTCTTTTAGTCATGACCGGAGAGTCCCTTTTCGTTTTTCTGTTTTGCCTCAGTCTCTGTTCTAAACTCTTGCTAGGTCTATTTTCTATTACACAACTTCATATTGATTTATAAAGTCGTAAACATCAGTTTTGTCTTTCATACCTTTGGGGTGAACTCCTTTTTGCCCCACCTACACAGAGTGCCCCACGTTTAAACCAGATCTCATCTCCGCTGTCCCTGTGATGAAAGTAGTCAAATGTCTTTCCAGACTACCAATCTATTCATCGAATTTCTCTCTCTCTCTCTCTCTCTCTCTCTCTCTCTCTCTCTCTCTTATTAATAGATAGATTAGATATGTCTAGAATTGAGGACATTTCAGACCAGATTGTTTCACATAAATACAATTTATTTGTTGTTCCTCCTCCAAATTCTGCATTATGCAAAATGACCCCATCAGAAACTAACAAGCGTTATGAAGAAGTAGAGAAGCAGTTTATTTTGCCCTTCCTTTTGAAACTCTTAGCTTCAGACTTCATTGTTAAAAGGCAAAGTGACTGCAAATATTGCTCTGCTATGTGCAGTAGAGTTTTCTTTATTTACATATGTACCCGAGGCAGAAGCTGCTAAATGTAATGCTGCACTAAGTAAATGATAACACTTCTGACGCCCTTTCATGTCTTCAAATTTCATATGAAACACACACACACACGATTATGGGCCTGTTCCAGCGACCATTTGAAGCTATGGCAAAGTTCCCTTTGATTTCGATGGGAGCAGGATTGTCCCTCTATTTGTAAATGTCGTCTCTTGAGTGTCACATATAAAATCCTTCTGTTGATCATCAATTAAGAGTGACCGTTTCTTAACACAATGGAAGGTACTCATGACAGAATGGACTTTGTAGTGGCCATTCAATCTCTCTATCAAATGGCATTGGATATCATTATTTTTGCTCCCCAAAATTCTCAGCTAGACGTATTTCACACTTGCACTGCTGGGTTTCTATTCCCACCAGGAGAGATCAAATAGACACAGTCAAATATATCCATTAATTTAAAGAAGGGAATTACATTCTTTACAAGACTTGAAAAAGCAACCACAAAACATAGATTAAGCAAAGTCTTATCTGTAGTGTTGAGTGATGTATGAAGTTTTACCTTTGTTGCCTTTCAAAAGGTAGGAATACGTCGTGTGCATGATTGGGAATCCGTTCTGAATTATATTCTAATATTATAATGTATTGCTATTGTTATTTATTACTGATATCAGTTTAAATACAGGAACAGACAAATGCTCAATATAATGGGACATTTAAAATGTCTGAGTGTTTTGATATTTCCATATGAGTGTACACTGGATAAGTCAGAGTGACACAGAGCATCCTCTATAATTTCCGTTACTTTCACAGTTTTATTTGGGAGTATTGCCTCGGTTAAAATGATAGCACGAGTAGTGTGTTTGTGTGTGTGTGTGTGCGTGCGTGCCGGGGGAGGGAGAAATCTGAATATCTACAAAATACATTTTTAGAAAATCAGTTACTTTATATTTGCTTAATGGAATCACCCATGTGTACAGCTCTCAGTTGTTCTTAGTCCAGTCACAAAGCCCTGGTCTACACTAGGCGTTTAAATCGGTTTTAGGAGCTTAAAACCGATTTAACGCCAAAACCGTCCACACTAGGAGGCACCTTATATCGATTTTAATGGCTCTTTAAACCGGTTTCTGTACTCCTCCCTAACGAGAGGAGTAACGCCAGTATCGGTATTAACATATCGGATTACTATCCACAGTGCACCACTGACCGCTCTGGACCGCAATCTGAACTCGGATGCAGTGGTCAGGTAAACAGGAAAAGCCCGCGAACTTTTGAATATTTCCTGTTTGCCCAGCGTGGAGCTCCGATCAGCACGGGTGGCGAATCAAACTAAAGAGCTCCCGCATGGACCATGCGGATGTGATCGCTGTAAGGGCAGGCAAATCCGTTCTATCAGCGCCCCGTACAGAAGATGAAATTCAGAATCCTTTTTTAAAAATCTCCAGACAGACGCCATAGCAGGGACTCAGCGCACTGCAGCGTGACAAGTGTAACGGAAAGCCAAAGAATCAAATGGACGCTCATGGACTGGAGGACTGAAGCTATCCCACAGTTCCTGCAGCCTCTGAAAATTATTTGCATTCTTGGCTGAGCTCCAAATGCTTCTAGGGTCAAACACAGTGCCCGCGGGTCAGGCATAGCTTGGGCAATCTACCACCCCCCCCCCCCACCCCCAGAAGCGAAAGGTAAAACAATCCTCTGACTCTTTTACATGTCACCCTATCTTTACTGAATGCTGCAGAGAGACGCGATAGTGCAGCAGTCAACACCAACATCCTTGCTCCCCCCCCCGCCATGGGCGGCTGATGGTACAATATGATGGAAATCCATCCTCATCATCAGCATCAGCTGATCATGCAAAAAGCTGGAAATCCATCCTCATGATCAGCTTCAGCTGATGGGACAAAAGGACTGGTAACCGTCCTCGTCATCAGCCTATTGGCCCTAATTTTTTCTGGTGGATGGATGGTGCAATATGGCTGGTAACCATCCTCATTATAGCAACAGGGGGCTGAGCTCCATCAGCCCCCACCCTTCATGTGTAAAGAAAAGATTCAGTTGCCCCTGGACTAGCAGTGGGATGCTGGGCTTCTCTCCTACACACTGCTTAATGTCCTGTCTGGACTATCATAGCAGCTGGAGGCTGCCTTCCACTCATTTCTCACTAACAAGTCAGTGTGTCTTATTCCTGCATTCTTTATTAATTTCTGCGGGCTCTGACACAGAGCAGGTGGTTCTCTAGCACACTTGCCTATATTAGGCAGCACAGATTCTATTTTTAGATACCAAAAAGGAGGGATTGACTCAGGGAGTCATTCCCCCTGGCTGATCGGCCAGGGGCACTATGCAGCCAATGGTACAAAACGATGGAAGGTGCAATATGGCTAGCAACCACTCTTGCTTTTGCACCCCTGGCTGATTGACCAGGGGCACTAGCAGCAAATGGTACAAAAGGACTGGTAGCCATGATCATCCTCAGTTCCAATTTATGGAAGGGTTTGGATGGTGCAATATGGCTAGTAACCATCTCTGCTGTCATGCAAAAGCAAAAGCATGCTTCTGTGTAGCGCTGCTGAATCGCCTCTGTGAGCGGCATCTAGTACACATACGGTGAGAGTCACAAACGGCAAAACAAGCTCCATGGTTGCCATGCTATGGCATCTGCCAGGGCAATCCAGGGAAAAAAGGCGTCTGCCGTTGCTTTCCCAGGCGAAAGGAGTGACTGACATTTACCCAGAACCACCAGCGACAATGATTTTTGCCCCATCAGGCACTGGGATCTCAACCCGAAGTTCCAAGGGGGGGGGAGGAGGCGGAACTATGGGATAGCTGAATAGCTACCCACAGTGCAACGCTCCAGAAATCGACGCTAGCTGACCATGGACGCACACCACCGATTTAATGTGTTTAGTGTGGCCGCGCGCACTCGATTTTATAAAATCTGTTTTACAAAACCGGTTTATGCAAATTCGGAATAGTCCCGTAGTGTAGACGTACCCAAAGACCCTTAAGCTGCTGTCCTCGTGCCAGCAGAACTTTCATTGACTTAAATGCATCCTCCTATTGACATCAGTGCGAGGTTTACAGGCGCAAGGACTGTCGTTCCGGGTTCAAAATAGGCTAAAAGCAGAGAGCAGCAATGAGGATGAGGATAATTATTGATCTCGCCTTGACTCGGATGTTAATGTTTGATTCCAGAGTTCGTTCTATTTAGGTGGTGGGAAAGGAACATGCCCGGCTGTGTATTAAACATGATAGAATAATGATACAATGGCTAATTATAATGGAAGGGGGGAGGAATTGCTTGATAAAACAAAACTAACTTTTAGGAAAGGGTGCCTGGCACATGTCCTTCATGTAAATAGGCCGGTTTAACACCAGTTTACTATTTATAATTGGAACAATATAAGTAAGAGGGAAAAAGAGAAATGTTCTAAAAATGATTATTTATGTATTAGAAACGTTGACTTTTGATGACACAATTTTTCAGATCCTTGTTGGCGTATGACGTGCGCAGTTATAATAAACACAGATTTTAAGTTTGCTTGTGACATTAGCTAGCTATCTAGTGTGCATGTGTATTTCTAGATGAACATATATACTCAAACATACAAATACATATACATGGAGAGAAACTCAGATTGGTCCAGTCAAATTGATTCACATCCCGTTGGTTATATAGAACCCAATTATTCAAGTAAAGTCTGCAGGTTCTACCCCTTCACTGATGTTTGTGGAGAGATGGAATGTGCCGCCTTCTTTTTAAAGTTCCTAATGCTTATTTAAACCTTAACTTTCCGTGATACCCTCCCCGTGACATCAGACACCCCAAGGGAACCGAGCACCGAACTCTAGGCTGTATTTTATACGCGCTGCTCGTTCACTTTCTCCCCCTAGCTTGTTGAAGTTAGGACTTGCTTCCAAAGTTTGAAGATTAGAAGAATAACAAAGGGTGGGGTTGGGTTGATCGACCTCCCCTTCTGTTTAAAATATGCTCTAATTAAAAGTATGTTCTAATGATTTCGGGAAAGTAACAGTCCCTATCTCTGCTAGGGCGTAGTTCTGAAGCATTTAAATGTGAGAATTCCACGCTTTTTCTTGTAGCTAGAGGTAAGTAACGGTTCTGTGTATCTGTGTAGGTACGTGTCTTATTGACCCGTGGGGAGTATTTTACTGCTACTTGTCTTTTCCAGAGTAGAAAATGAAGCCTAAAGAGTTATTTTCTCACTTCTGGGTTAGTTTCTTGCTTTCTGTTTATACCAAATAGGTTGCCACGTTCCATGCGCTTTGCTAGAGTCATTCTTAGTTTCTTTCATGTGCCCGCGGTCCTTGAACATCTATGGGATGCTATAATCTGTAGTATAATCATCGAACAAGGGGCTCTCCCACTCAGCTGAAAGCTGAATGGGGGGTGGGGTGGGGGGATAGGCTATAACAGTGCTATTCAATAAGAGAAGTCTTGTCTAATGTAAACTCACATCTATGTCATTGTGCAGTACATCCCTTCAGTATTGCACTTAGGGCTTGGGGTTTTATATCCAGCAACTTCACTCAGGAGGGGAGGGACAAAGAATTCTGTGTCCATGGGGTGAGGTATGTACTGCACGTGCTGTAGAAAATGTGTAGCCAATCAGTGAAAGGTGTCCATTGGGCCCGATCCTACACCCAATGAAGTGAATGCCAAAGCTCCCACTGGCTCCAGCGATGGCCCTATTTGGATACAGGGAATCACCTTTTCGAGTGAAAGCCCCAAGGAATCTGCACTGTGCACACATGACCATTGCAGGGATAGTGCAGCTCTGCTCCTAGCAAAGTTGCTGCCTGAAACAAATGGGTTTGCTATAAGGAGGGCTCTAATTTCCACCCTCCCTCTGTATCTAGCTATATAGAATCATAGAATATCGGGGTTGGAAGGGACCTCAGGAGGTCATCTAGTCCAACCCCCTGCTCAAAGCAGGACCAATCCCCAACTAAATCAACATCATTTAGCGCCGACTCTTTGCTACCCTTAGCTGTATTTTTAAACTCTCCCACTGTTTGACGTTCAGAATCATATTTGTAAATCGTTCCTTATATACATTATTTAGCAAGGTGATAACTAGGTTGTCCTGCCCGCTTCCCTCCCCCTTCCCTTTTCATACCCTCCAACCTCCCCTTCCCTCTCCCCAGCATTCTGTCAAGCAATAGGCCGTAAAATAGTTACTCAGACCAGCAGACAGGCAAGTGCCGTTTGAGAGTAATTTCTGCCCCGAGCGTTTCGCCAGGGGCAAAGCAAGCGTGCTCTCTAACTGATCAACCTGGATATTTCATTATTCATTAATTTACTGTTTAACCAAATCCCACTCATTATCAGAGGCAACGCTTGGCAGAGCCCAGCGAACAGTAGCAGTTGGTGTCAGGCGTGGAGAATTGGCCCATTTGATCCTGGGCTGTTTTATTATTCAACACCACTGACTGAGAAAAAGGTCCATGAATAATAAAGAGCCAAAGCGTGTTTGAACTGAGAAGCATGACACAGCCTTACAAAACAGCAGTTAGAAAATTAAAGGCGAGGTGGCCCAGGCTTTGCATTTTTTATTCTGGCTGTGAACACAGACATTTAGATCCCACATTGTTTTATAATAAAATATAACAACAACAACAACAATAAATGATTAATACCAACAATAACATACATTATCATAAGCTCACTAGCTGGTTCCTTTCTGATTCCAATTTTGCATCCCTTGCGCACCTAAGACTCCAAGTTTTGCTCGTGATCCTGCAACCTCATATACACCAGCAGCCCTAAGCAGTTTAATAGGATTAGGCTAAGTCTATATTTGCAAAAGTTGCTAGTGAATTGGGGTCCTTCCATTTTGGGGATGGCCAACTCCTGATATCTGACAGGGGCCTGACTTTGAACGGTTGGGCACTTTGCACTTCTGAAAACAAAATCAGGCTCCTTTCAGATGTCTGATATGTGGGATTCCCCAACACGGAGGCACTAAAAATCACTAGTCACAATTGAAAATTTAGATGGAAAGGTTTTTTTTGTTTGTTTGTTTGTTTTATTATTATTTTTTTGCATAAGAAAGGGTTATAAGGTCAAAGAGAGTTTTGGCTGAAGCCAGAATGCTGGAGTGGGTCATTTAATACTTGCAACTGAAATATTCACGAGAGCAAGCCTGGAATAAGCACAACAAAAACAAGTCACCCACACCAAGCACCCCAAAGCCCTTTAAAATAGAAGAAGATCACATTTTGTGATGAGGATACTAAAATATTCCCTTTGGTCATTCTACAGTAAAGACTCTCTTTGGTCTTTCTACACTGGTATAATTCCACTGAAATTAACAAAGTAACAGCAGAGTGAATCTGGCTCTCTTGCTGCTGACCCTTGCTGTTGACTTTACTAGGCACACCACTCTTTGCCCTGCCCCCTTGTGATACCACTTTTGGCTCAGGCATTGGTTGAGGGTCCTGACTGGGATGTAGGAGGAGAGGCTCTTTCTCCTCTTTCTCCTCCTCCATGCATAGAGTGGGGATTCAGGAGGTAGGATGGTTGGGTGTGGAGTGGTAATTGCAGGAACCAGTGTAAGTTATCATCACATGTCAATCCTGGTCAGGATCAACAAAGACGTCCCAACTGATTTAGGTTTGGTTGTTTTGGCGCAATTGGCTATTTAATAAAACAGTGGTTAATTTTACCCTGCACCACATGTCTCTCTTTATTTGTGGCCTGGCATTCAGTAAAGGCATCTCTGAATAGGCCACGTGTCTTCTGCTGTGGCAGCAGGCATATAGTCATAGACTTGGCCAAATCCTTCAGCCTATTCTCAAGCAGAACTACTATGAATTTCAATGGGATTTCTATTGGAATAAGGACTGATGGATCCAGCCCACTGCAAGGAACAAGTTGTAGAAATATTCTAAATTTAGAAATATAAAACAATAAATATCACTGCAGCAAAAACTGTTTGGGTAAAAGTAGCTTTTTATTTTTTTCCCCAATGCTACTTGAAAAGGATCAGAGGGTCCATCTGAATAAGCAACTGGAAATTTGGCTATTTATGCAGAGCTTTGCTTATCTCTCTGAATCAAAATGTGTGTAGAAATCTCTCAAGAGCAGGAAGTCTTGCCAGATTTCAGGGGCTTCTACTTCCAGGCTGGAAGCTGGAAGAGCAATGGAACAGGAAAACTGTGGGTGGAAGGAGCTTAAAGAACTGCAAAAATAAATAAATAAATGGCTCAGATCAAACTTAGTTCTAAGCACGGGTGAAAATTCAAGCGTGTGTTTGTGCATAATTCCTATTTTTCTGATTTGGTCCACTCCATCCATAATATTCTACATCACTGTGCAAGTTCATGGATTTAAATGTCATCAGTGCAGATAACCCTTCCTCTGACTTTTGGCCTAGACTGTAAACAGGTCTAATATCCCAGAGGTTAGCCTGCTGGTGTTGAATTTTGCCAGAATAAGTTTTGTAGGACCAGGGAAAATTGCCATTGAAATTAACAGAAGCTGTCTAGGCCCAAGGCCTTTCAAGAGCAAAATTGTGGGTTCAAGAAAGGGAAGAGATAGTCTCTTGGGTAGTCTTATGGTTATGGTCAAGGTGCTGGACTGGGACTAAGAAGATCAGGATCCAATTCCCCACTCCACCACAAACCTCCTGTGTGATCTTGGGCAAATCACGCTCTCTCTGTGGCCAGGTTCCTCATCTATGAAATGGGAATAAGAATACTTCTTTTCCCCAAAGGCATATTGTGCTGAAAAACTCATTCATGGTTGTGAGAGGCTCATGTGCTGTGGTGATAAGGGGCCTTTTTCCCTAAGCTTTGTCTGTCTTGTCTATTTAGTTTATAGTTCTTCAGGGAAGGGACCGTCTTACTGTGTTTGTACAGTACCTAGCATAATGGAACCCTGATCTTGGCTAGTTGCCATCATACTGAAATTATTCATTTATTACAATTAATATTACTAGCAGTAGCAGTATCTAAGTGCTGATAGTAGTATCTAGCAGTATAGGAAGGTAACACACCCCAGGGGGTATTTTGCTGTGAGGAAGGCATTGCCTGGGGACAGTCGCCCTCCATGATTACTGGTAGCCCACTGTGTTTGCTTTATTTTCTGTGTGGTCAAAATTATAGAGGAAGGTCTGGCTTTTCCTGTGTGTTCCTGAATATGACAAGCAGGCATGTGCATCCAGTGAGGGCTATTGACTGTAAGTGGATGTGAATGTGAGGGAAGGATTACACTGTAGGTGCAGAATTGCTGGTTTAATTGAATGTGATTGTAATTAAGTGTGGGTGTAGTATTGGTAGTATAACTGAATGGGAGTGTGAGGGTGTGATTTTAATTAGGTGTGGGTGTAGCTTTGTGAGTATAACTGATTGTGAGTGTTGGGGAGTGGGTATGTAACTGAATGTGAAAGTGTCTGAGTGAGTATATGTTAATGGTGGTAAGAAGGGATGATTGTAATTGAAGGTGAGAGTAGGAGGCTGAATGTGTATGTGACTGAATAGACGTATGGTGGAATGATTGTTATGAATGTGGGTACAGCGATATGGCCGTGACAGAGTGACTGCCAATTGATGTCTCTGTAGCTGATATGTGTGTGATATGTGTGTGTATAAACACAACCAAAGTTCAACTGTGGGTTTCTGCAATGAAGTGTTCGATTGTACAACCCTGATGTTGGTGAGCATAGTAAGAAATAGTCTGATTGACTTTAGTGGGGGTAGATGTATCGGTAAGTGCTTAGCACCTTGAGAAAAAGTTGAAAAAATCAGGCTCAAATTGAACATATATTAGTGAAACCAGTTGTGATTAGGGTTGGGCTACTCCCCAAATATTGCCTGTTTGCACAAATGAAACACTTAACGTACTTTTGCTGTGTTCATACTCCCATTGTGTTAGTTTCCCATCAGCATAGACAGCACATTTTCTACAGGAATGTTTGTGGAAACAGAATTTCAAGTGACTGCTACAGGACATTTGTGGCAAGTGCATTTTCAACTCTTAACAATGGGTACTTGCATCTGAACCTTGTTAGTAAGGGTACGTCTACGCTGCAAGTGAACGTGTGGTTGTAGCATGTGGTAGCTTCAAGCTAGCTAGCACACATAACAATGCAGACATGGTGGTGTGGTCTTCACCATGGATTAGCATCCAGAGTACAAGCCTACTGGGATCCTGGGTACACACTTTGGTTGCTAGCCTGTACAGAAGCCCATGGTACCATGTCTACACTAATACAGTTACCCCAGTTAGCTAGATTAAAGCTAGCACCTGCCTGTACTACAGCCACACTTTCACTTGCATTGTAGACATATCCTAAAAGCAGGGCCGGTGCTACCATTAAGGTGAACTAGGCGGTTGCCCAGGGCACCAAGATTTGGGGGTGCCAAAAAGTGGTGCCCCCAATTTTTTTTTACAGTGGTTCCTCCCCGAGCGCGTGGTCGCTGCTCCACTTCTCCCGCCTCCCAGGCTTGTAGCGCCAATCAGCTGTTTGGCACCGCAAGCCTGGGAGGGGGGGAGAATTAGAGCGGTGGCAGTGTGCTCAGGGAGGACGTGGAGGAAAGGTGAGCTGGGGTGGGGAGGTGCCGCATGGCTCCCCGGGCGGGGGAGTGGAGCTGCCGTGGGGGGGGCACCTCAGTGCGGGGAGCTGCCACAGGGCAGGGGGGGAGGGGTGCAAGGTGGAAGTTTTGCCTAGGGCACGAAACGTCCTTGCACCGGCCCCACTTAAAAGTTACAATCTTCCAATCAGGGAACAGAAATAACAACAAATACACTGTTCAGAGTAGCAGCCGTGTTAGTCTGTATCCGCAAAAAGAACAGGAGTACTTGTGGCACCTTAAAGACTAACAAATTTATTTTAGCATGAGGTGTCTCCAACCAAAACTAACCAGCACAGCTCGAATTTCAAATATGAAATACAATGAACTGCTCCTGGATTATCTCCGGACTAAGGTTTATTCATAGAAATTATTTGTCAAATAATTTCAAATAATGAATAATTTGTAACCCTGAAGACCATTCATGAACATAAAAAGAAGGTAAATTAATCAAATAATTCTTCTTTGCTACAAATTATTTGCTCAGCCCGAGTGGTTTGTGTGCCTGCATATTGAGCTCATTCTTATTGCCAATACACTGAAGTTCCTTATTTTTTGGAGTTCTTAGTACTGCCTCACACAGAGATGTACGCACATTTCTTTTCATATACCTTAAGGTTTATTTACACTTGGAAATATACCAAAATAGCTATTCCAGGATAGTTATTTTGGTATCACCACCCATGTAGACACCCTTATTCTGGAATTAGAGTGTCTGAATCAGAAATCAGAAAAAAGGCCTTCCTATTCCCAAAGAAGAGTATCTTCATGGGGCGTTATGTTGAAATAAGTATTCCAAATGAGGAACAATGATTCTGGAATAGCTATTTTGGTAAATTTCCAAGAGTAGACGAGCCCTTAGAAAGGTCGTGTAGGGGCCCAGGGCAGGAGTCAGGAGTTATGGAATCTATTTCCACACCTACTCCTAGCCTGCGGAAGCCCTTCATCCCTCACTTCTTCCAGAAATGGGGATAATGATACATAGCCTCCTTTGGGAATCACTTTGAGGTCTACAGACAAAAACAACATGATACAAAAGCTAAATATTATTATCATTTTACAAGCAGATTTATAAGTATTCAAGACTTTTATACCATCTCTGCAGTATCCTATTCTGCTTGAAGTAAGGCATGTATGAGAATTTCATTTATGACCAGGGCCACCCAGAGGATTCAGGGGGCCTGGGGCAAAGTGGGGGAGCTGCGGTGCTTGTACTCACCCGGCAGCCCAGGTCTTCGGCGGCATTTCGGTGGCGGGGGGCCCTTCAGTTGCTCTGTGTCTTCGGCAGCACTGAAGGGCCCCCCACCACCGAAATGCCACTGAAGACCCGGACCGCCGCCGGGCCAGGGCTCGCGGGGCCTCTGCGGGGCCCAGGGCCTGGGGCAAATGCCCCACGTGCCTCCTTTCCCCCCTGCGAGGCCCTGTTTATGACACCTAATTCAATACTAAGTAGAGGCCCAAGCTGAACAATACCGATCTGGATCCAGAATTCAGCATCACCCCCATGTCACAGTGCACAAATCTGGGGATGTCCAAATGTCATAAGATTTATCTGTGTAACCCTGAGTTCAGAGAGGTTTCTGTACCAAAGTATTAGGTGCATACTTTGGGCCTGATGCCCAGAGGAGCTCATTTCTCTGACCCCCAAAGTAGGATAGTAGTTATCCTAATAGATAAGGATGTGTGTGTGCTCTCCTATTGTACTTGTGTTGCACTCTGCTATTTATAGCTCCCTAGATGCCTTTTTGGTTTTGAATCATCTGCAGAGCTGAGCACAGGCATAAGGAAATGTGAAGTAAGCAGAAAAAGGCACTGTGACAGGTGCTATGGTTTAAAGAGGGGCCATTTCCTAAAATAGGGATGTTTGCTATCAGTTTGGAAACACAATGCTATGAAGAGTAGCAGCAAGCAGCAGCAGCTAAAATCCTCAGTGGCCTATGGTACCTCTGAACCTGGCAGAAAAAGCTGTAGAGCATTTTACATATGTTGGACACATAATGCCTGCTTCAGTAGACCCAATTATTAGTGTCTAGGGTTGAGTGCCTACAACTTCCATGGATTTTTAACTAGAGCTGGGGATATAAAACCACTGATTCTCTGATCCTGCACCAATTCAAGCCAGTGGCACAGTTCCTACTGACATCAGAGGTGTACGATTGGGTCCTTCAGACATCAGTCTTGAAGAATGAATCACTGCAGATTTCTATAAAGGTTTCAAAGGGAAATGACCTGATTATAACTAACATGCTTGGGGAAAGTAGTTTCAGTTCCAGACCAACCTCATGAATAGAATCACTGATGTTCTCCCTGGCAAGCCTGGAGTTAAGTCTGCTGCAGATTTGTTGATGAGGTTGACTGTGGTTTGCACCACACATATGAAATACAGTTGGAAAAGCATCGTCCTGGGGGGCTATAATCCTAGTTGTGGTAAAGGTGTTGAGAGCTTTATATTTCCTGACACCAAGATCTTTCCATAAAGTGAACAGGAAGAGGGATATTACTGGGGTTAACCAGCCATTTATTTAAAATTTCTGGAAGCTATGGTGAGACTAGTCAGATTACTGTACACAAGAGGTCAAAACTAAGCTTTCTTCTGATCTTTCTTATGATGGGATGAAAGGAAGGTTTGACAATGTCCTTCTTAGGTCATGCATTCTTTGTGCCAACAGCAGTAATATCAGACAAGACTCTCAGCATCTGAACAAGAGTGGCAGCAGCAGAAGCAGCCGCAGACTCCAGAAAAAGTTCTCTGCTCTCCTGAAGACCAAAATGTGAGCATGTTTTGTGCAGAATAGGGCAGAACACCTGATTCATATCTGTACATTGAAATTGTAGGACACAGTTTTGCAAAGCACTTACACAAATGCACAACATTCAGCACATTTGACTTCACTTGGACTACTCCGGTGATCAAAGTTATGCATGTATGTAATCTAAGCCATAACATGCTTCCCATTTAAGTTAGAAGATCCATGGAGCAGCAGTTTTCACATGATAATAACAATAATACTTAACCTTTATATGGAACTTGGCATACTCAAACATTAACTAACTAATGGCTAATACCTAGTATTTTTGAAGAACAATATAGTATTCTGCATACCACACAAATATTGTCTAAAAATAAACATTTGGGTGCAGGCTCAATCTAGGGAAAAGTAGAGATAAACAGGTCTGTAATTTACTGAAAAAAATGTCTTGCCCTTCCCAGACCTGTCACAGTTAGATCCTCCCACTTCTTCGATCAGTAATTTGCAATTAAATGTAGAAAAGTGAATAAATTAAATGCATGCTTAGTAACATTTTGATCTTCTATTCCTTTCTTTTCTTTGTCCATTTTCCCCTTCACTCTTTCCCTCCTTTCATTCCCTTTTTTCATTTCCTCTTCTTTCTTTCTTTCTTTCTTTCTTTCTTTCTTTCTTTCTTTCTTTCTTTCTTTCTTTCCCCCATCTACTTAAGTGTAACCCTTCAGTTACATTTTTACTCCACCTTCCTAGTCTACCTTAAAAATTATGAGAAGGCAGCAGTTAAAGATGAAGTCCTGTCCTCAGTGATGACAATAGAAGTTTTACTATTGTCTTCTGTGGGGCCAGGATGTCATCCTAAGTTTCCATGCTTGGCAGGTAAAAACTTATTAAAAAAAGGGGGCTTGCTGCTATCCTGCCACTGATGTGAATTTCAGACCATTTAAGTTCTGAGCTTAACAGAGGTTGTGAGGCTGATTTCTACATGATGTCATTGACATCAGCTTTGCCATTCAAGCCCCTGAAGATTTAGCTAGCTGTCATCCTGTTTGGAGAACAGACAATGTGAAAGCTTCACAAGTAAGAAAATATTCAAGGGTATATCCAATCTGATGACAATTTTTAGAGATGGAGAAACCCTAGGAAACTCAGAAGTCCAGTTACATTGTGTTATTTCAGACATAAGGGTGTCTATTATGGGGATCTTCAAGTTATTATTCCACCACATTTAAAACAACAGATGCTGGAACAACCTCATGCTGGACACTGCAGTGAGGTGCCTCTATGGGTGACATTTCCCAAAGATAGTGAAGAGAAGACAAAAGTTTGTCACTCTATCTCAGTGTAAGGAATATTATTTAATGGGCATGACTGCATCTGTGGTCAGAGCCTGAGAATCCCAAGCAGTGCCTTCAAAATGGATTTTGTTAGCCTTTTCAAAGGATCTTGATGGTCATAGACATGTACTCAGAAGAGTCAACAGATCAGTGTGATGTGTTATCCAGAAACTGCATGAGAAGTTTAGCCATCATGATTTATCAGAACTGACAACCAAAGACAATAGATCTTAGCTTCTTTCTGATGAGTCCATCAGAACTTTAATGATGATGAATGGTGTGTATCCTATCAGTGCAGTGTGGTACCAGTCAGCTACTAACCGTTTAGCACAAAGATTTATTTAAACAGTAAAAAAAGGCTTGCATAGTTAATAAGATACATAACATAATCACAGACACCTGGATCATTTCTTATCATTATACTGAAACATAGCTGGTAATTGTGACACTACAAAGAAGTCTCCAGCACCTGTAATGGTCAGAGAGCAGCTGATTACCTGTTTTGACTTGCTGAAATCTTTGAGGATGACACAAGTTCAAGAACAATGGACACAGGTAGGCCAAGCGTAGATATGAGTCGCATTTATGAATCAGGACCAGGACTAACTTATAATCATGTTACAAGGGGTTCCCACTGTGAACATTGCTGAGACAAGTTCAGTATTAAACACACAGGACATGCGGATCAGTTTTTAGCAGGAGCTACAGCACCTTCATGGGATGAATCAGCCTGACAGGTCAAGACGAAGCATCTTTTGCATTCTGGCATCCTCTTCACTAATGGAATCAACTGAAGATTTTGTACCATTGTTACACTCTGTACCTCAAAGTAGCCCCCTGGAACCTCCATATTCACCACTGTCACATCATTATGATATACTTTGTACAATGTATACCTTGTGAGGTATCATTTTAAAAGTCTCAGTCTGTTGAACATTAATATCCTGTTCACTGTATGTGCTATCATTATATGTGTAGTTATGAAGTATTGCTGTATATGTCACTGAAATATGTTGTGAGGTTGAGAACACCCACAAGCTTTTCAGGTAAAACAAAGGAACAGCCATCAATAGGCAGACAGCCATTAATGACTCATCAACACACAATCCACTATCCCAGAGATTTCTCGGAGAAGGCATGTACACCATAGGAGTGGATTTAGGCTAGATCTACACTAGATACCTTACAGCAGCACAGCTATACCAATGCAGCTGCTCATCTGTAAGATCTCCTGTGTAGCTGATGGAGGAGAACTCTCATATTAACATAGTTAAACCACCCCCAATAAGTGATGGTAGCTATGTTGGTGGGAGAGCATTTCCCATTGACATAGCACTGTCCACACCTATGCTTCTGTCGGTGTCACTTACGTCATTTAGGGGGGAGTTTTTTCACACTCCTGGAAGAAAGTATAAAAGGGAGAGTGACATCATCACTTGGCCTCTCTTCCTCCCATCTCAACACCTGGAAGACGGTCTGGAAGAAAAAGACTTTGAACTGCAGGAGTTTGGTTCCAGGCTGGAAAAGGGTCCAGTTTGTGTACTGAAGAACTGTAAGCTGCTTGTACCATCTGTTGGGGTGAGAAAAGCTGTTTGGTTCAGCTCTTGCTTAGTGCAAAAGTTAAGGACTTATAATGCGTGTTTACATTTCATTTTCTTAAGATAACTGTCTATGACCTTTATGCCTACCAGAAGGCCTCCCCAGCATTTGCAGTTGTAGTTATCGGTCTCCAAGAGACACTTCAAGGTAGCCTACCTGAATTTTTTAGTTCTAAGCATTCCCATGCTTTGGTGATGGTGCGAGGTAAACAACTACACAGACCCTAATTCAGCAAGGTACATACCTAATTTTAAGCAAATGAATAATCCCATGGAGTTTAATAGCATTTTACTGAATGGATGCAATAGATAGATAGAAAAAATGATAGAAAAAAACTATTCCTTTTAGTAGCAAGGAAGATACCACCTATTGATATTCTCTGTGGTTTTCCATTGAATGACTTGTCTGCCATGACAATCAATCCTAAATATTTAAGGGATTGTAGCAGGTATCTTATGGCTTTATGAGTTGAAGAAAAAAATAAGAATTAAAAAGAAATGTATTGCTGGCCTGTGGCTGTTGTGACTTTTATTTATTTGAGAATCTAAGTTGGAAACTCAAGAGGACATAGCAGGAGAGTAACAGCAGCTCAGGGAATTGCAGGAAGGTCAGTACCTGCCTTGTATGCAATGCCAGTATCTGCTACCCCTGTTGTAATTAGATAACAAAATGTGAGCCCTGTTCTAGGAAGGGATCAAACTGTATTGTTTATATCCTATGTTAAATTTCACTTAGACAAATTATCATATGTAGATATTATATCATATACCATAGATACAACGGTCTGTTACAACATTGCCTTCTCCCACTTGTGCACCCTCCGCCAAAGCTGGTTACGACTACAGCCCCTGCTCATGGGATCTGCAGAGCTTTCTCCATCAGTGCATCCCTGGGGTCCCACATTATTTCAAGAGGGGTGGAGAGGAGGACATGGAGGTACACTCTGAAGAAGCAGTTTGCAAAGGTGGGTGCAATCTGCACACCAAATATCTCAGGAGGCATCAGAACTCCCTTACTCATGGCTATGCCTAAATGTCACAATCCAGGCCTATATATGTGGGGCCTGAGTCTGCAAGGTGCTGTGAGTGCCTCCTGCAAGGTGCTGAACACCCTCCGCTTGTACTGACTTTGATGAGAATTGAAAAAAAGTCAGCATCTTCCAGGATCAGGCCTGATCTGTAAAGAGAACATGGTTGTGACGGGATCCCCAGGGTGCAACCTGGACTATGGGACTGCTGATCCCTCCAAACCCACCAACCTGGGCTGCCTCTCACATTGTGCTGCTGATGTCAAGTGACCATCCACTGTCAGGCACTGCGCTCACACAGACATCCACAGCCAGCAATGCCCGGTCTTCATACTTCTGTCTATCCCCAAAGCCATTCCCTCAAATGGTCATCTTCTTAGCTTGAACTGAATGAGAGGAGATCCTGTGCACCCCTCACTAGCTACATCCTAAAGCACTACAGGTGTCAGGAGCCAGGCAAACATTTTTAAAGTGCTGTTTAATACTTCTTGAAATTGAAAGCAGGTGTGGTCTGTTTTATGGCCACACAATAAGAATTACTGTACCCCATTTATCCCTAACTAATATGATTCCAGAGACGAATCCTAATTTTCTTTATACTGAAATAAACTGTTAACATCAGTTATTTTTTCCCCTATAAACATCAGCGCAGCAATTTTTGTGTATCTGGAATGTAAATGAAAGAGAAAAGATGTTGTTAAATGAATAATCCATTTAGAAACACACTCTTGGTTGCTAAAATAATCAAAGTTGTTACAGGGTCTGATCCAGTGCTCACTGCAATCAATAGCAAAACTCTAATTGATTTCAATGGGAGCAGTATCTGGCCTTGATTCCTTTGGTGCTATCATTGTAAAATAATTGATTCACGTTATTGTGTTATATTGTCATAGAGCAGGCTCCTATTATTTTTCATGTAGAAGCATGCATTGCAACAGATTAGAATGGCTCACATTCAGTGCAGCTCTTTCATAGCTTGTCATAGGAATGTGGCTTTAGTGCCATAACTGGAGTATCATTTTCCTTGTGATATGTGCACAAATGAATAGGAGTTGCTTGGAAATAACTGGACCAAATCCTCGTTCTCCCCACAGAAGGCCTGTGTATAACAAGGGCTTTGCAAGTACAAATTACATCACTATTGAGAGGGATTGAATCTCTCTCCATGTGCAAGAAAAGGACACAGCGAGTCTGCTGCACTTCGTGCTATGCAAGGTTTGGGACTATTGGCTATGCACTGTGCCATATTCCTTCACTCTGCTGTACCAGCAACAAAGATTTTTGTCACTGTCCCACGCAGAGCACCGCTCTGGAGGTCTGCACTGTAGCACCCAGAGAACGATGGCGTATCCAGATTTATGGAATCTTGCTTCTTTTTGGGGCCTGACCAATTAACTTCAAAGGGCCTTGGATTGAGCCCTAGGTGGCCCGGCTTCCAAGAAATGATAATGTATATTTGCTGCAATTGGGGTCTTGAGAACCCTTAGAGGGTTTAGGTCTTTGCAGTTTGCTCTTCTTATTCCTGGTACGAAAGAAGGGATGGTGAGTGTAGCTCTTACATAAGGTGAAATACGTGTTTCAGCTTCCGACTACATGGGAGGCCAAGAACCTCTTATTCAGTTGGAGCCTCACCCACATTCCTAGGGATGGGATTGACATTAAAAATGAGCAAGGCCCATCAACAATTTCAGCCTGTAGAAATTCTTCACCTAGAGGGTCATAGAACAGCTGATCCACAAGACAGTTGAGAGTGCAAGCAAATTTATATCTAGAATGGATGAGTGCTGTAAATTTTCCCTGAGCCCCACATGTCTATTTTCTCCCCCTGAGTTGTTTCCCTCCCTGGAAGTCTCATGTTATCTAGGGCTGTGATCTTATCATCTCTATGAGCCTGAGTAGCGTTGGACCAGGTCAATAACTGGATGGGACTTTCGGAAACCCAGGTAACAGTAGGCAGTAAAGATCAGCTTAAACCGCAAAGTTCTGCTCTGGATGTGGCCTTCCCTGAAGAGTGGAGGTGTCTGACAGTGGCTTACTGGGAAGTGCTGCTGGTGACTCAGTAGATGATGCTCTTTCCCCTTTAATTCTGTACTGGACCAACATACTGACATGGTGTTAGGGGTCACTGTTGCTGGAGGGGCTTCAGATGAGATGTAAAAGAGAGACTATTGCTCTTCATAGCCATCAGAATTCCATGACCCTTTGCATACAAATATAGATGTTAACCCCTGTGTCCTGGCCAAATTCTTACTAAGGCTGTTCCATATTACCTACATTCTCTATGCAGTTTCAATTGGCTAAGGAATTTATTCAACACTTTATCTCCTAAAATGTCTTATGTTGCTGTTGTGTCCCATTCAACAGCTGTGATTTTCCACCCCAGAGGTGGCAGCACTTCCATGACGGAAAGTGTTTTAGATCTGTGTGGCTCCAGAATCCTAATAAATCATTGGACTCTCTGCTGTGACTGCCAGTAAGGATGTTATATGTAGTACTTTTGCTTTTTTTCAAATCCGAGCCACCACCTCCCTCTCCATGTCTTTTAATACCAAATTATTCTACATGTCTCTCAGTGTGCTATTTGGCAGCAGCTCTGTAATTATGAGGCAAACATTCCAAAGAAGATATTTGGAACTGAGTTTGAAATATTTGTTTTGTCCTTCCTGCCAAGGGGATTTATCTAAATAAATAAGTGAATAAATAAATAAATAAAATGTTCCGTGAGTCAGAAGATTCTCTGGTCTTATCCACCTCTTCCAGGCCTTTATGAGCAGGAAGGAAGGTTTGGCAGTTTTTCATTTCCTGTGAGAATATCAGACCTTGGAACAATAATGGAGTCTGGAATTGCTCTTCATGAAAAATGTGTTGAAATTATCAGCAGAATAGGAGGGAAAATGCACCAGGTGAGATCAGAGATATACAAATAATTTTCATATTACAAAATAGTTTTCTTTCTTTAAATGACATGAAAGTCTAATCCGTTTAATATCCAAGCTGTGTATTTATCTGGTAATACATTTCACTGCAAATAACTGCATCCCATATTATTATGGCAATACATTTTTCTTTGTCTGGAGTTTTGTCATTGGTATCAAATGCTGAACAAAGCTGTTTATTCCAGCCAGGCAGATGACAGTCCACTGGCAATAGGTAATGAAGAGTAACTGAAGATCTGGACATTTATAAAACAAAATAGCAAAGAGTTTAATTTGAATTATCTATCTATCTATCTATCATCTATCTATCTAATGAACAATAAGCTGAATGAATTGAACAACCAAACTCAAACTCACATTGCTATTATATTCATCTTCCTCACTTTCTCATTTCATTGAGCTATCCCTCCCCTCATTGGCCTGCTAAACCCAGGGTTGTGATTTCAATCCTTGAGGGGGCCATTTAGGCTTTCTCATTTGTTACGCTTATTAATTGAGTAACATACAACTATATTGTGTAACATACATCTAAGATTTTTTGCATGAGGGACAATGTTTTTCAATGTGTCCTGTCCTGCACCTATCACGTTTTTGGGTGCTACAAAATAATGAATTAATAATAATAACAACAATAATTTTAAATACGATGATGATGATGATTGATATTTTTGATTAAATACAATTCACAGTTAAAAGCCCAGAGATCTCATCAGAATACATCTTTCCATCACATTGGTGTAAGCCCTGAAGCCCTACAGAGTTGGGAGATAACTATTGCCATGTGTTGGTGAAATGAGAGAGGAGTGGCCCAGAGTCACTTGAGATCTCCATAAGGGAGGGAGCTCTCTGCCAGCATCTGTTGGTGAGCCACAGAAACTGACTGAATGGGCCAGGCCTCATTTTCATTTCTATTATGTGGTTGGTTAAGGGTGTCTGGTTAAAATACAGTTAAGTTTTGCATTTGGGAGCAATATAATGCTATTGACCTTGCTGGTAAATAAAGGAACATGAGATCTACATCAACTATGCCTGGGGGTCCCTGACAGAGACCATATTCAGGCACAGCTGGGTAAGGTATCCTGGACAGGGATAAAAGGAGAGAGACAGGGGAAAGAAACTCCTACCTTCTGCTGGAAGTACCTCTCTGGTGCTAAGGGGTCTGTAAAGGGGTCCTAGATATCACTGATTGCTCTTTAGAGAGCAGAGCTGAGGCAGCTTTGAAAAGACAGACAATGAAATGCTGAGGCAGCTTCAAAGCAGCAGACAGCACAGAGCTGAAGCAACTTTGAGATGATGGATGGTGCAGAGCTTAGGTGGTTTCAAGGTGATGGATGCCACAGTGCTGGGGCAGTTTCAAGGCAGCAGACAGTGCAGAGCTGAGGTGGCTTTGAATCTATGGATGGCCCATACCTGAGGTGATTTCAAGGTGACGGATGGCGCAGAGCTGAGGAGGTTTCAAGATGACGGGGCCCAGAACAGAGGAGGCTTGAAGGCGATGGATGGCAAAGAGCTGAGGAGGCTTCAAGGTGACAGATGGTGCAAAGCTGAGGAGGCTTCAAGGCAATGGATGGCACAGAACTGAGGCGGCTTTGAAGCTATGGATGGCCCAGACCTGAGGCAACTTTGGGGTGGCAGACAGTGCAGAGCTGAGGATGCTTCAAGTTGATGGATGCCACAGAGCTGAGGAGGCTTTGAGGTGATGTACAGTGCAGAGCTAAGGAGGCTTTGAGGTGATGGACAGTGCAGAGCTGAGGATGCTTCGAGTTGATGGATGGTGCAGAGCTGAGGAGGCTTTGAGGCGATGGATGGCTCGGACCAGAGGTAATGGACAGCAAAGAGCTGTGGAGGCTTCGAGGGGATGGACAGCACAGAGCTGAGGCAGCTTCAAGGCAATGGACTGTGCAGAGCTGAGGAGTCTTGGGCTGAAACCACTAACAAAGCACCACCAGTTTTCTTAAAGTACTCTGGTGTGGGCCTCTGTACCAGCAATTAAAGCTGAAATCACTTCAGCTAAGTCAGGTGGAGGGGCCTCTAGAGAGGTCCAGGCAGCACTGACCTGCCAGATTCTTTGGACTCCACCAACCCAAGAGGACAAACTGAGAGTAGGGAGCTTGGGAGGAGGGAGGGAGCTAGAATGCCTTAGTCACTGACAACTGCCAGAGGAGGATGAGGTTGGGACGATTGTTAAGACACACTCAGGGATGGGATTATTGCCTAATATTGTTAAAATAAATAAAAGGAAGTTCTTCTTCACACAGCGCACAGTCAACCTGTGGAACTCTTTGCCTGAGGAAGTTGTGAAGGCTAGGACTATAACAGGGTTTAAAAGAGAACTATATAAATTCATGGAGGTTAAGTCCATTAATGGCTATTAGCCAGGATGGGTAAGGAATGGTGTCCCTAGCCTCTGTTTGTCAGAGGGTGGGGATGGATGGCAGGAGAGAGATCACTTGATCATTACCTGTTAGGTTCACTCCCTCTGGGGCACCTGGCATTGGCCACTGTTGGCAGACAGGATACTGGGCTAGATGGACCTTTGGTCTGACCCAGTATGGCCGTTCTTATGTTCTATAATTTATTAATTATTGGTTTCCCCAAGTTTATTTCGATGTATCCCACCCCACTAAATAAAGTTGTCTTTGGCCTCAGTGCTTAAGAGTGGGGAACTATTGCTCATCAAGGTTGCCACCAAGTGGTGTATATAGTTTCCCAGGTTTCTGGGCATGAGCTCAGGCCGGTGTAATATGTCTTTAGAAGCAACCCATTGAAAATTGAACCTGGCCCTTTTTGCTGCTGACAACACCTGGCAGAAGGGTTACATAGATATAAATAAGAAACCAGTTTTAATTATGAAGAGTTTTATGATTGCAAGAAAATGTTATGTTTTGTTTAGTGTAGCAAATATAACAATTCTGTATTCAGCAATGGGCTGAAGATGTTCTGTGGGACAGTTTGATTCTTTTTTGTCATAGAGTAGGATGAGTTAACCTACTGACTCTAATGCATCTACTTGGTGTGAGCAAGAATATCCTAAACCGGCCGTACACAGGAAAGTCATTTGTATAAAGCATTTAAGGGGCTTGAATGTATTTCAAGCAGCTAGGTACCTTCTCTTCATTTGAAATGCTTGTGGAAGGGTCAATATGCTGAATAACTTTGACCTAAAAGAGTCAGCCTGATGCTTTTGTTCAAATTATCCAGCATTTTCCTAGGTTAATTTTTAAAATACAGTGGTAGCTTTCCTGGACATAGAGAGATGTTCCATTTGGTACATTAAGTTGATGGCCGAACATAAGGGGAATCTGGTAGACTTGAAATGACAGGGGCAGCCTGGAGGCAGACCTGTGCAACTCAACTATTGTACAGTACTTTTGGGACATGGCTGAGTTCCCTACTGATTGCAGTCCCTTGGCTGTGTGAGGAAGATTGGTTCACCATCTCTTTTGATCATTATTGCTGCGTGACCACACTACTCAAACTCATAAAGCAATGACCTTATAAATATCTGATGTATATATAGACACTAAAGGATTTCGGATAATGTTTTCAAAAGTGCCTAAATCCCATTTTCAAAAGTGACATAAGCATTTAGGTCCAGATTATTAGAGATATTTAGGTACCTAAAGATGCAGCTAGGCGTGTAATGGGATTTTCAAAAGCACCTAAGCAAGTTACATTAGCTCCCATTGATTTCAATGGGATTTAGGCTCCTAACCTGCTTTTGAAAATCCCATTAGGTGCCTATGTGCATCTTTAGGCACCTAAATAACTTTGAAAAAAGCTGGACCTAAGAGCATGTCTACACAATAAAAACCGTGCACAGGCCAGCCTACCCAAGCCAGCTTGAATCTAGCTAGCGTGAGTAACAATAGCAGGGAAGACAGAGCAGTCTTCTGTGCAGGTAGTAGAAGTCTGGCATGTACTCTGGGTAGATACACAGCTTGCTAGGCTGCTCTGAAGCCTACACTGCACTGCCGTAATTGCTATGGTTCCCCATGCTAGCTGGATTCAGGCTGGCTCAGGGAAGCTAGACCCTGCATGGCTTTTGCTGCATAGACATACCCTGAGTCTCGTTGAGAATTATTGGGACATAGGCTTCTAAGTCATTTAGGTACTTTTGAAAATTGTACCCTGAATCCGATCTTATTTATTCTGGCGTACATCAGAAGTAATTGTGTAACCCACACACCTTCCGAGTGTGGAGTTCTGTCCCATCTAGTGGCACCAAGACCACTTAGAGAGAGATTATGAGTCTGCTGTACAGCCTTAGCTAACAGGCAGGTGGCTTTTAGCTCATGCGGTAGAGGCTCATGCACTGAGCTTTAGGGGCCCCCAGTTTGATCCCGCCCGCAGATGACCAGGGTCTGTCTGCGTTACAACTGCACTGAAGTCAATGGAGTAATACTGGTCTAATGTTAGTATGTGTGAGATCAGACTCAAAATCTCAGTCTTCAAACTCTACTAGGCTTCTGTTACACTTCCCAGGTAGATCATCCAGGTTACATTGGTTTTAACTGGCTCTCTTTTCTGCTGCATTATTCTGTAATCTCCTTCTCTTAGGTTTTGGATTTTCTGGCAGTGCACACATATCCATGGTTAAGAAAAGCAAATGGCTACAGGGGACACTGAGATTCAAATTTATTAACTAGAGAAGAGAGAGTTTACACCCATGTAAATGACTGCACTAGATGTATGGCAATGGTAAATAGATCCATGGAGTCCCTTTACCCAGGAGCACAAAGACCGGGGTATTGTGCCTGATCTGTATGTAGCGATGTAAATAGAAAGGTTGTCTCCTTTTGCCTACTCTCAGCTTGTGCTCCCATGCAGGAAAGGGCACATTTTGTCCCTTGTTGTCTTACAACTCACAGATGTTTTGCATTTATTCATTCATTCTCTCTCCGTACATGCCCTACCCCTCTCTCCCTTCTCTCCTTCTCCCATTCACTCACCGTCCCCTCTCTCATTCTCTGTAGTTGCACCTGCAAAACAGTCGTCCATTCTAAAATGTCCAGGATACTGAGATAAGGGGAATTTCCAAAGCAACCAAATCCGGAAAGTACCATATTGGGAATAAATAACAAAAAGACTAGTCATTTCAGAGCAAATGCCCCTTGGTCGGAAGCAGTAAAACTAAAATACTAAGCATGCCAATAATTCTAATCAATATGCCTCCTTTGCATGTCAGGCTACAAATGCAGAACAAAGTTGGTTAAAATGCATGTCCTGGGACATTTTAACATCTGGAACTTTTTATTCATTCATGAAGATTGGGACTCAGATTTGAAAAGCTGTTTGAACAAGTGTGTTGATGCACATAAGGTTTACTGTGTGTGTGTATTTACTCAGTGTGTGTGTGTATATATATATATTATACACACACACACATATATATACACACACATACATATACACAAAACATATCTTAATAAGGATGCTTTATATGTGTGTGTGTGTGTGTGTATAATATATATATATATATATATATGTATCCTTATTAACATACGTTTTTGAACCGCTGCCAACATCTTTCCAGCTGAGGACAAAGTGTAGGTTGCTGGCATGTATTGCTAAAGCTCTCTTTGGAATGGAAATTTCCCAATGCTAGATCACAGGTTAGTTTGGTGTTTGATTTAATCCAAATGGCATAAAAAAGCTGGGATTTATTGGAGTCCAAAATAAGAGTTTATGTTAGTATTTCTCACATTAATATTTTTCTGTTGTTAATCAAGATGATTATTTATGTTTGAGAAGCATATGACATGGTAGAACTGACAATAAAGGGACTGATCCAGTCTGTCTAATGTGCTTTCATGGTTCCCATCACTAGTATCTAAGCACCTCACAATCTTGAATGTATTTAGTCTCTCAACACCCCTGTGATGTAGAGAAGTCTTGTCATCTCCATTTCCACAGAGAAATAAGTGACTTGCCCAATATAACACAAGAAATCTGTGGCAGAGTAGGGAATTGAACCCAAGTTCTAAACTAGTTTCTAACCGTTAGACAATTCTTCTTCTCCTACACTTATTGAAGGAACAAGATACTCCTATTAACGTTAACAGTCATTGGACTAGGCTGTAAAGTACTGATTCAGCAGAGTACTTATCATATGAGTAAATTTAAGCACGTGAGCAGCCCCATTGACATCAGTGGGATTACGCATATGCTTAAAGTTCTGTACATGCTTAAGTCCTTGCTGAATTGGGGCTGAAGAGTCTGCCTTTCCTGTTGGCTTTAATGGAGTTTGTGAGTATCAAGTAACTCACAACATCAAATCATTACAGTGATCTCTGAATCCATAAACCTGTATTGTGCAGATGATCAGTTTCAGTATCATAAACTCCACAGAGCTGTAGGAGAACCCAATAGTACTGTAGTTCATTTCTTGGTAGAGTCTATGCTGTGTTGTGCCATGCTATGTTCTCTTGTATTACACAAAGTAATGTCCATTAGGGAAACGAGGGAAGATTGTTTCATTTATGACTGCAAACGGGATTGGAAGGAACAATTCCTACACATGCTTTATTTATTTTGGTAGGTTATTATAAGTGTGTTCTTGTATGTAAATCAGGGGACTGTGAACTCTCAGCTTTTCCACCAGCTCATTCTGTGGCCCTGGGAAAGTCCCAGTCACTCCTTGACTCAGTTTACCTATTTGTAAAATGAGAGGAACTTGCTCAAAGTCACAACAGAGCAGGCAAGTGAATACTGGTCTTCCACCTCCCTGGGTAGCACTTTTAATCACTGGACCACCCTCCCTTGAATGATGGCTTGATTTTCAAAGCTACTGAGCACCACTAAATTCACATTGACGTCAATGGGAGCAGCTGGGTGCTCAGCACTTTTGAAAATCAGGCCACTTATTTAGGGCAGGGATTTTCAAAGGGGCTTATAGGCCCATAAACTTTCTAAGAGAGTTGAGCACCCCACTCCTTTAGGTCTCTTTGAAAATTCCAGCATAGGTACTTAAATATGGATGTAGGCCTACATTTTCAACAGTGACTTAGTAATTCTGGGTAACTCAAGTTATTGGTGCCCACCTTTGAGGGGCCTGATTTTCAGAAAGTGCTGAGCATTTGCCTTCTGAAAATCAGACCCATTTAAGGTGTCACACAAAACTGAGCGATGCAAAATCACTAGCCCCTTTTGAAAATGCAAGGTTTTAAGACCTAACTTTAGCCATGTATGCTTTGGAAATCTCATCCCTGGAGTCTACAAAAAATGGGCTGGAATTCCTGAGAGAAGAGCCTCTTTCCTGAGATTTCTGGCATATCTGGTTCTCATCCTGCCAGGGGAGCTGCCTGCCTTGTGAAACTTTGTTTGCAATGTTCTAGTAGCCACGTTGGTCTCAGGAAATGAGAAAGATAAGGTGGATGAGGTAATATCTTTTATTGGACAAACTTCTGTTGGTGAAAGACACAAGCTTCATCCTATTTGTGATACTTTAGCATTTTCAGTTCCTGTCCCAGCTTACAACCAGAAGTAAAAGACCATTTCAAAATCTTGATAAAGCTCTGGTTTGAGTTTAGGTGTAAAACCAGACAAAGGTTCATCTGCTTTCTGTTGGATATGCATTGTTGGCCAGCCCTTTTCAATAAAGATAGTCAAGAGTAGATTAGGTAATACTCTTATGGGGTTCGTGTAGAGGATGAGGGTAAGAGGAGAGGGTAGAAAAACTAGAAGGTTCTGCTCCCAGAGGTCTCATCAATGAGTCTATGATTAATGAGGCAATGGTTCATTCCTGCTTCATGATTCCTGTGCATCACAACATTCCATGACATGGTTTTAGTATGTAAGGTTTACAGCTGGAAAAATGAGGCTGAAGTGCTAAGCTATTTACCCAAAGCCACCAAGGAAGTCAGTATCAAGACTGAAATTCAGAAGTGCATGGTTCGTGGTCCCATACTTTGACTAGATCATATCTCTCTAGCAAACCCCTAGATGAGTATGCAGCATTGTCAATGGGTCTCTTCGTTTAGCGCTAGCTACAGACAGTGTTCAGACTCAGGACCACGGCGTACTGTGTGTCTTGCTTTAATGCTGAAACATTTTGTATGTGCTCTTTTTAAGAGAGAGCAATCAGGATGTGGTCGTGTGGAAGTACAAATATATGCCCCGGTGAGGTTTTGGAAGTAGAAACAGTGAGTTATGCATAAATATTTCCATCCTCTGGTATTCATGGCTATTAAATTGGCTTCTAAAGCTGCGTTCTTCAAAGAATAATAATTTTCTTCCTATGTCAGTGAGCAGGATTGGCTTAAACTTATATTGGGGAATGAGAATTGTGTTTCAATTGCAACTCACCCATCCTGTTCTACCTGTGACGGGTTGGACCCCTTGGAAAGCCACCTGATGTGCCGAAATACCGCTGAGTCTATCTGTTCTGCCAGCATGGGCCCCCTTTAACTTGTTCTTACTGAGTCAGGCTCTTAAAACCTCCTCTAGCACACACACAGCCAGGGCCACACCCCGCTGCAGATCAGCTCTGGGAAGACTCAGCTTAAGGGACTTGCTCCAGTACCCAGATGTCCACCTCCCTTGGAGTACAGACCCAAAGATATATTATGAAATTCGCCTCTTCCCTCAGTGTGGAGGAGGGCGTGGGGTCCAACCCATCACACTACCTTACTGCAAAGAGGGGAGGATGAGTATAATGTCTGCTCAGCACAAGCTTCCAGTGGTATAGCCGATCTGGATTCAGCTTCCAAAGGGTGTAAACACAGATCAGGTGAAAAGATTGAAAATGAATCCCAGATGAGGGAACTGAAATTCGGTAGTGACTGGAGTCAGTTTCCTAATGTGTCTGTCTTTTGCTGGAAAGGAACCACAAGGCAACATGATATGCACAGCTAATCCAAACAGTTTGCAGGGAGCAAATCACACTTCCCAATCTGCTCGGATATGTTTAACCAAAAGTTAAAAATGAGTATGTCCTCTTGATGATTTCATGTTAAATAGCAGATCTGATATCAAATATTGAAATCAGGGCCATTTTTAGTAAAAACATCGTCTGGAAAAAACCCAGTAAGCACATGTCTCTTACATAAAAATAGACATAATTACACTAACTATAAAAGAGCTATATATTGTAACATTAGAATATTGCAAATTTTCATTTTGTTCCCCAAGTGGCTTCCAACTTCCCAGCAGATATCACAATCACCAGTGCACAATCTATAATTATGTTTAGTTCAGATTAAGCGACAAGGATGTTAGACAATAAAAAGATTGAATATTCTGGAGTTAACAAAGAATAAGATGGTTAATGCTTGACATATGTTATCACAACTCTGCAAGGCAATGTTGCCAAGTGACTAGAGCATTGACCTGGAACTCAATAAACCTGGGTTCTGTTGCTTTCTCTGCCATTGGTTTAGTGGTGGACTTCGGAAAAATCCTTTCACTTTCCGGTGCCTCAATTTCCCCATTTGTAAAACAAGGAGCATGATATTTACCTCCTTTGTAAAGCATTTTGAGAGATTTGGATAAAACCACCATACAAGAGCTAGGTATTATTAACAACAACAAAAGCTAATTAATTTACTAATTTAAAAAGTCAAAAACAAAAATATTGCACCAAGCCAACCTTTTACCCTGAAAAAAGACAAGTTCCAGAGACTCCACGAAGTTCATTAGGGACTTCTCTATTGTTCTCAATTTTACACAGAAGGTGCTCAGATACGATGGTGATAGGTAGCCATATAAAACCCTAAAATAGATAAATAGATAATAGTTGAAATCAAGGGTGCAGGAACAATTTTTATAGTGGGGGTGCTTAGAGCCATTGAACCAAACTGTAAACTCTGTATATAATGGAAACTACTTCAAGCCAGGAGGTGCTGCAGCCCCCCCACCAGTACGCCTAATTACAGCGCCTATGGTTAAAATTAATATATATTTGCCTGGGAGGTTGGATGCTTTAGGCATTTTTAGTGGGGTGCAAAGTCATTTGTGTCCATTTGTTCACAAAGCTAATATCAACTATAGGCTAAACCAGTTAAATATATAAGAAGAGATAAGTAATTAATAAATTCAATTGTAACAATGTAATCAATACATTGATGCTTTCTGATTTGACCAGGGTGATTAATGGATCACCACTAATGCCTTGGTTTTCCCAATATTCATTTCACTTAACAAAAGGTCTCCTTTGAAGCAATTTATTTTTGCTTCTAATCAGAATGCCCCTTTCCATTTCATTGGTTTTGCTTGCTTGAATTATGAGCTCTGATTTTGTATAGTCAAAATGTTACAGACTTGGCTGCTAGGACTGCAAGATTCATGGGTTTTGGGTATTGTGCCACAATAAAAAGAACTGGAGGGAAGAGTGAACTGGTGTGATGAATAATGGTAAATGCTTCAGCCCTGTTGGCAAAACAGGGAGTTACTGAGCTATCAATGATCAGAATGAAGATTTTGAATGATAGCTAGATGTGCAGTTCCCTTAGAGGAGTGATCCAGCTTTGGACTGGTTATATGTGTGGCTATCAATGATCACGATGAACAGCTGTGCTCTGTGGTAGCTGCGTGTAATGTCTTTGCTGACTCAGGACACATATCCACTCATAAGTCTTAATGGACACATATTGAAAATACCAGCACAAAAAAAGTAACGATGCACAATCATCGTCCTACCCAGATTTGGCATCTTTGCAGAAGATGCTGATTTTGAGACTGACGTAGTAGCCTCGCAAATCTGTTGTTCAATGTCACCATTTATTCTTTCAATGGCATTTCCTGGGGCAAAACAGAGGCCATGTGCCAGATCATAATGGTGCAAATCAATGTACCTCCATTGACTGAGGATCTGGCCCAAAATCTGTACTTTTCCTTAGGAAAGTAGTGGTATATGTACTAAAGCACATGGGAAGAGATCCTGGTACTTACTGAAGTCAATGGCAAAAGCCCCATTGACTTCAATAGGGCCAGGATCTTATGCTTGAACAATATTTTAGTTACAGTGACATACCTTCCAAGTGTGGTGTGACACAGTGTGGGTCATGATATTTTGTCTATCGGTGCATAGGCTTGCATATCCTGAAGAATTAAAGTTTGGGGTTTGAATGAACTTGTTTTCCCCATAGCTGAATTTGGTTTTTAAATCTGTGAGCAAGCGTGGACCATAGCTATTCATATAGGTGCAACAGTACATTGGTTTAACGGAGCTAGATATGGGACAAGGCACAGCATAGATGATTGTTGTCTTAGATGCAGGAATCGGTGGAAGAAATTCTATGGCCTGTATTAGGAAGCCTGTCAGACTACATTAGCATAACAGTCCCATCAGACCCTAAATTCTATGAATCTAGGCGGAAAAGTCTCTTAAACCAGGGAAACAAATTTTCCATTGTGAAACAAGGATATGAAGTAAATTTCATGGGAGCAAAATGAAACTAACAAGGAGAGAATTCCCAATAACTGGAAAGAATTGTAGGACTGTTCTCCACCCCTAACAAGGATACATGGAGTCTAGGTTTCATTTCTGAATTAACAAAAGAATTCTGATATTAGGGGACTATCTAAAACATAAAATCTAAAATTAACATGTTTATGTTAGGCAAAATACAAATTAGCAAGGAGCCAATTACCAATAATCTGGGGGAATCACATAGGGGCTAGAAGCAAATGTGATTTGTTCGGTTTTTGTATGATTGACTTTTCATTGCACCAAGGAACTCCACTGAAATGCATTCACTTCTGGCTTCTGTTGAACAAGGTTGATCCTTCTCATTGCATGGTATAGATTGAGCCAATCATTTGACCTATCCCAGTGTGTCAGGCTCAAACTCAAAATACCTTGACAACAAAAGTTTGATACAGTTTCTGGTTTGCCACATGTTAAGAAGCTTCTGTTGACTCTTTGCAGGTGGGGGAAAAAATTGAGCAACCTCTACTAGCTGATGGATGGATGGGTGCATTTTGATCATGAACCAAAGCTGATTTCAAGTACTATTTTGGTTTCACACAGCTTTAGTTATGACCCGCCTGTCTATGTTTGGCCTTATCTGAATCTTGTGTAATACCGTCATTAGCCATTAAGACCACAACAGGCAAAAGTAGAGTGCGAATAGTGTGTCGGCATGAGTCTCTGTGCGGGTATGTGAGAAGCAGTGGGCAAGCATGTAAAAGTGAGAATAGACATCGTTTTATGTATAGAGCCCTTGTTCTCCAGCTTGTGGTCTTGTAGTTAAGGCATTGGCCTGAGACTCAAGAGTTCCAGTTTCCATTCTCTGCTCCGCCACACACTTCCTGTGTGACCTTGGGCAAGTCAATTAATCTCTGTGTGTCTCAATTACCTATCTGTAAAATGGGGATCGGTATTTTTCTTGTCTATTTAGATTGTAAACTCTTTGGGGAAGGGACTGTCCATTACTATGTGTTTGAAGAGTGCCCAATACAATGGGACCCCAATCTCAGTTGCAGCCTCTAAGCCTAGTGGTAATAATAATAATAAGTTTCTCCAATTCCTATGTTATTATTGACAAGAGGAAAGAAAGAAAGAAAAAAAGAGAAGTGATATATAAAACAATCCCTTTAAAGCTATCCAGTATTTTTTTATGCAACAATAAGAACAATAATAGAAATATAATCAGATTTCTGAGTTCTGCTGATAGGACTACATTCTTGTTGCAATTATTTTGTAGCATTTTTTTTACTATCTGCCCATTATCTTTTAAAAGTGAAATAACATCAGCAATAACCAGGAAAAAATTATATTGTCTAAGTACAGTGAGTGCACTCAAAATGAGCCCAAACGATCATTCCAGATTTAAACATTTCGGAACTGGGAGTGGGGTTATGTTTCAGATTCCAAACCTGTATCTGAATTTTATGTGGGCCAACTCTCACTTCATCTGTCCTCGGATCAGGCTCTGTAGAAGGATAATTGAAAACCTCAGATATGAAATTCCCACCCCAAAATATGGGGCATTTGACGTCTTGGATTCAAGATCCTAAATTTTCAGCTTAGCCCATTTCTGCAATATATCTAATAAAGGCTTCTAGTCTCCCCCTCAATGCACTGATTTAAAGTCAGTGGAATATCTCTCGATTTACACCTTTAAAGTGCGATCAGATTCTGGCCCATTGACTTCAGTGGAGTTCCTACAGGCCTACTGGGAGAGTATGTTTTTCTACATCACAAACTGATGTGCTTCTATTTAAGGTAAGTTTTATTTCACTGGTGATAGAAATAAATTGTGGGACGGATGCTGTATTAAAAAAAATAGTCCCAGCACTTTTTTCCCCCTTTGTAATGCTGCAGTTAATGAGGCAAAAGGCATCGCTACAGATCTAAACATGACAATTCGGCAACTTTTATTTCCTTAGTTCAGCTGAATTTGTTATTCTCATACATTTTTATAATTGCCTTTTTTTCCCAGCTATCAAGTTCACACAGGTAGAAGAAAGGCTGCTTTGGAGCTGAACTTGATGCTGGAGGTTGTTAGAGAGATTATGTAATAGAATTCAAAAAGCTTTCCAAACTGTTCAAATAGCAGAACATTTCTAGTACAGTGCAGGAACATAAAAGTGAAACCACAAACCCAAATCGTTTTGCAATTACTGACAAAATTGTGCACTGGCAGAAAATATGAAGGAATAACTGGAGCAGAGGAGGGTTTTTGCTTTGGTGGCAATAAAGTGAATGCATCTCGATTCTTGAAACAACTGAATACATGTATCCCCTTTCTCTGCATTAATGGTTTCCCTTGTATTTATGGAGCAGGTATAAGATAAAGGCAACATTAGCACCAAGTATAAATTAAATGATGGATGTTACAGTTCCCTTTTCTGAAGCCAACTCTTATAACCTTAGTTTAGAAGCTTAAATGTAGAATGAGGGACTATGCCCTGTTTCTTCCTGCTGGGTTCATTTAGGATAAAACCCAGGCTGTCCTGCATTTTAGTTGGAGACTCACACAGTGGGGGTGATTGGACTTTCTCTGCCCTAGGCACAACATATGCTACTTCCCATCACTTTAATAGGCATTAGTTCCGCAGACAGCACTGGTCAAATGTACATTATTCACAATCACTTTAATGCAAATATGCAAGGCTGAGAGAGAAAATATGTCACAAAGAGAGAATCAGCCATTTCTGTTCTATTTTGGATTTTCTTCCTTCATCATCTCTATCTGATTTTCTTCCTTCATCATCTCTAGCTATCAGTTCCCCTCTCACCGTTCTTTCTTTCTTTCTTTCTTTCTTTCTTGGGGGGGATCAGCATTAATTGTCTGAAGTGCTTGAAGCCGTAAAACAGAATAATATACATTTCTTTTGTAAAGACTTTTTTGTTAGCAAATAACCGATCTTTAGAACAGTGAAATTTTGTTTTGTTTTTTATTGTTAACCTCATATTCTTTTTTGGTGTGATGTGCATTTTTTAATCTTTAGCTGCAGTAGACATCTGTGTGCAGCTTCACATCGATGTGCCTCTGCCATAAAAGGGATGTCAGAGACTGAAGATACAGTGTTATATTTAAAGGGGAACATGAAAAACAATACCTTAGTTTAACAGTTTCATACGTTAAAAATTGGAGTCTGACTCTCCTTTCACTTATACTTATGTAATGTGTAAGTCAGGTCTAATTGCTTTGCCAGATTCTTTTCATTTACATTAAGGCCCCTTTCACCTCTCTGGCAGTGCAAATTACATTCATACGCACTGTAAGGCCCCTTTACATTGCCAAAATGATGTAAAGGCAGATCCATTGACTAAGTTACTCTGGGGTAAAATCAATTAATGTTAGGTCAGAATCAGGTCATTAGCCCCCCCCCATCTATCACCATCCACCACCTCTATCTCCATACACACATCTATCTATCTATCTATCTATCTATCTAACAATTACTACTATTACAGTGGCACCCAATTAGAATAAGTTCTCCACTTGCTGGCAATCCCTGTCCTGAAGAGCTCACAGTCAAAAAGACAAAGCAGAGGAACCTAAAAAATCAACAACAAATAAGCAGTTTGTTAAAAGTACAGAGCTCAAAAGCAGAGTGGAGTGAATAACTGATTTTTTGGTTTGCTGGATGAACTGAAAATTTGGGTGGGGGGAATTGTTTCATGTTGACCCAAAATGGAAATTTTTTGATTTTTTTTGTGAACAGAAAAGATTTTAAAAGATTGTTTCTGGATGAAAGAAGCATTTTCTTTCATTTTTAAGGGTATTTTTTTCAAATAAAAAATTGAAATGTTTCATTTTGAAAATGTCAAAACAAAATGTTGCCATTTTTAGGGGAATATTTTTTGAGGGGGTTTAAACCAAAACAAGTTAGTGAATGTATTATATTGCAACTTTATATCCATACTAGATAAGGAGCTGGCTACCCATGGAGAAGAAATCTGATACTGGAAGGCTCTTTAATATTGCCCATAAAGGTATAGCAAGATCCAGTGGCTGGAAGTTGAAGCCAACAAACAAACAAAACAAACAAAGAAACAAATAATCACACTGGAAAAAAATAGCAAAATTTTAACAGAGGATTAATAACCCTTGGAACATCTTACCAAGGGTGGTGGATTCTCCATCCCTTTAAAATCAAGACTGAATGTTGTTCTAAGGGAGGTGCTCTAATGTACAAGTTATTGGGATCAATGCAGGAATTACTAGGTGGATATAGAGGAATTCTATGGTCTGCATTATTCAGGAGCTCAGACTAGATGATCAAAATGGTCCCTTCTGGCCTTACAATATATGAACAGAGTTGGTGAGAAAATAAAATTTCCTTCCCATGGGATATTCCAACAATTTGAAATTGGTTTCCATTCTGAATCAGACCAAAAAGTCAAAATTTTGAGTTTTCTCCTGGAATGGAAATTAAAAATAAAATAAATTTAGAAACATCAAAGTGTTTCAAATATTACATGTCAATTTTGTCAAAACATGACAATATAACATATTTGATAATATAATATGGAATATCATACTTACAAAATTAAATATAATCAATATAAATATGCTACAGGGTTAACATTAATAATACTATAATGTCAAAGCAAAATAAATGAAACAAGAAAGTGAAAATTATTATTTTTTATATTTTCCTGTTGAAATTTTTTTGGAACAGACTTGTTCTCATGACGTTTTAATTTTTGGAAAATCTCCATTTTCCATTGGAAAACTGTTCTGTGAGAATTTTTGACCTGCTTTCTTTATGAATGTATTAGTTATTATTATCCAAATGATCAGTTATTAATTGTAAAATGTATGTTTGTTGCACCACATAACATTATAGATGAGATTATTATAAGGTGGGTGCAAGACTGGTCAAAAGACCATAGTCAAAGAATAGTTATCAATGGTTTGCTGTCAAATTGGGAGGACATGTCTATTGGGGTCCTTCAGGGTTGTGTCCTGGGTCTGGTACTAGTCAACATTTTCATTAATGACTTGGATAATGGAGTGAAGAGTATGCTTATAAACTTTGCCAATGACACCAATCTGTTAGCACTTTGGAGGACAGGATTAGAATTAAAAATGACCATGACAAATTGGAGAATTGGTCTGAAATCAACAAGATGAAATTCAATAAAGACAAGCGCAAAGTACTACACTTAGGAAGAACAAATCAAATACACATCAGAAAAAGGGGAATAACTGTGTTGACTAATGGTCCCCAAACTGTGGAGCACGCTCCCCTAGGGGTGTGTGGAGGAATGTTCATGGGGGCACAGCAGATCCCAGACCAGCTCCCGTGGGGGTGGAGAGGGAGTGCCACCCAGCCCTACTTTGCCCCCAGTCCTGCCTCCTGGCCCTGGCCCCAGACCTGCTCCCAGCTGAGGCCCCAGACTCATTCCCTCTTTATTCCTGTCTGTCACTTCCCCCTCCCTCCCAGTCCTGGACCCGCTCCTGGCCCCAGTTTGGGGCAGGGCATGGATAGGGGTAAGGGAGGGGCTTGATGTGAAAAGTTTGGGGACCACAGGTATAGACAGTAATACTGCTGAAAAGGACCTGGGGGTTATCGGTTGAATGTAAATCAATAATGTGATGTAGTTGCACACACGGATAATATCTTTCTGGGGTCCCTTAACAAGAGTGTGATCTACACAAGACATAGGATGTAACTGTCTCACTCTACTTGGCTCTAGTGAGACCGCAGCTGGAGAATATGCCCAATTCTGGATGCCACACTTTAAGAAAGATGTGTACAAATTGGAGAGAGCAACCAAAATGATAAAAGGTTTAGAAAACCTGACCTAAGAGGAAAGGTAAAAAAACAAACAAACCAAAAACTGGGTATGTTTGATCTTGAGAAAAGAAGACCTACGAGTAACAGTCTTCAGATATGTTAAGGGAAAATCAGCTTGATCTTAAGCCCGGGAGATTTAAGTTAGATATTAGGAAGACCTTTATATCAGGATTGTTAAGTACTGAAATAGGCTTCCAGGGGAGTTTATGGAATCACTGTCACTGGAGGTTTTTTAAGAACAGGTTAGACAAACAGCTATCAGGGATGGTCTAGTTATTCTTGGTCCCACCTCAGCACAAAGTGCTGAACTAGATGACCTCTTGAGGCCCCTTCCAGCCCTATATTTTTAAGATTCTATGATTATAACAAGTTCAGCCTATATACAAGTGGATCAAATATTTATCATATGAATGAAGCATTGTGGATCAAATTTTGTTATTTTACACTGGATTAAATCCAATGTAGCTCCATTCTCTGGAGTCCTCCAAATTTACATCTGCATAAATGAAAGGAGAATTTGGCCTCTGCTTTTCGTATTGTAATACTATACTTGATTCTGTAACCATACTTAACATTATTGTATGCTGATCTAAAGTATTTTCCTTTCGTATTTCATTTACTTATCCATCTTAATGCTTTACTGTGTTTATTATAAAAGTAATATTACTGAAAAAAAGAAATGTTGTAAAAAAAAATGTTTACCACACATTAAAGCAGCCATGATACAGACTGTGTTATTACATACCACAGAGTTATAACACAGATTGAATCACGTTCCCATTTTTTTTTTGGTCCAAAAATTGATTTTCCAAACCTGTTCATTCTCTAAACATAGAGGGGTTTTATCTTCCCTTACTGGTGCTGAGTGATTTATATGGACCACTCCTATTAATGCTAATGGATGGTAAGTGCATAAATCTCTCCACACTGGATGGATAACAGCCTCCTAAAAGTGGCCTAGGCAAAGGCTGTCTTTGTAAGGGGCCTAACTAGTAATTAACTTAAAAGATTGACATCAACTGTAATTGAGTATGTTCAGGGATTGAGACACATGCTGTACATAAAAATATAGGGCCAAATTAATCCCTGGTGTAACTCCATTGGCTTTAGTGGGGTTACAGCACCGAAGACTGTGGCCCACTATGTCTTCAAATATATATACTAACTAAATATGAATAGACATGTTTTTAAGGGCCAGATTTGTATACCCTTGTTGAAGTCAGGAAGCACTTTGCTGATCAAAACAGTCTTGCTTAGGTCATGGAACAGCTTGTCAAGTCTCATTTGATACAAGTCAGGTTACAAAAATGTGGCACTATGTATTTATGTGCTTTTTAAAGCAGGGATTTTCAAATGAACCTAAGGGAGTTAGATGCCTATGGGAGTTAGGTGCCTCAAATCCCAACATAAACAGTTCTTGCAAGACATGAAGATCTTTTTGCGTGGTGCTGAAAATGTGGGCACATAGGTCTTTTGAAAGAAGGCCATGTTGAGGAGGGATTTGACAGAAGGGAGGGTGGAAGATTGGGCCAGTGAGGGGGAAATGGAAGAAGGATATAGGTTCTGTATATGTAAATAATCAAAATTGTTCAATTTTTTTGAAAACTTCCTATTCTCCTTGAAAAAAGAAATAAGGTGAAGAAAATCATCATCATCATCATCTAAAATGGAGCCACACTTGTTTTGGAACCCAGCAGCTAGTCAACAGCACAAAGCAATGCTACACAGTAGCTTGAGGGCCCATCCCAGAAAACACACTGAACACCTCCCACTCTCATTGACTTTAAAATCATTGGGAAATGAAGAGGCTTAGCACCTCACAGACAGAAAGTTAAGGAAAATATTGTTTCTAATCAAAACTTCATGGGTCTTCAGAGGGTCAGAACATAATTATCCAGACTAGAAGCTGGCCAGGAAAACAGAGTTAACACTTCTACTGTTACCAAAGCAATTGCCAGTTCTTTAATGGCCTCAAATAGTCAGGATCTCAGTTTTATATTACATAAAAAATAAAAAGCTGCCTGTGGCAGTGTTATTAGATTGAGCCAGTACTAACACGTTATCTCCTATCACGAGTTATCAACATTTAACATCTGTTTAGTGGCCTATGTTAAATGAATTGGACCTCCCAGTCTTATAAGGTATGTCTACACAGCAAAGAAAAACTTCCATCTGGCCTATGCCAGCTGACTCGGGCTCATGGAGCTCGGGCTGCGGGGCTGTTTCATTCCTGTGTAGACTTCCATGCTTGAATGGAGGACCTGCAGGGTCCTAGAGCCTGGGTGCAAACCCAACTCTGGACGTCTACAGAGCAATGAAAGACCTCTGCAGCCCAAGCCCCGCAAGCCAGAGTTGGCTGGCACAGGCCAACCATGGTTTTTTCTTTGCTGTGTAGACAAATAGTTTCCAAGCCACAAAACCCCATTATCCCAACCTGTACTAATTGCCACCCTTGTGGGCAGTGGTGAGCTGGAGCCGGTTCCCACAGGTTCCCAAGAACCGGTTGCTAAAATTAGACCTCTGTGGAGAACCGGTTGTTAAAGGGCCAGGGAGTGGGCAAAGAACTCCGGTCCGCGGGCTGGACCATCTTGTTGCTCCCAGGATTCCCAGCTGGGGAGGCTGAGGCTCCTCCGGCCCTTCCCCTGCTTCCCTCCAGCTGCAGCGGGGCCAGCGGCCGGCACCAGCTGGGCAGTTCAGCTGAGCTCTGGAGTCGTCCTGCTGCTTTGAGCCGCCGGCAAGGTAAGAGGGGAGGGGGCTGCAAGCTCTAGGGTTGTCGAGGGGGCAAGTGGGGCAATTTGCCCCAGGCCGTGCAGGGGCCCCCAGCCCCACGGGTATGTCTCCCCCCGTCCCGGCCCCTCCCCTGCTCCCCCCCCTTAAATCATAACTTTTTATAGGGAACCGGTTGTTAAGTTTTTGGCAGCTCATCACTGCTTGTGGGTATTCTTAGCAGACAGGCCAAGGATTCAGAGAGTCTGAATTACCCTCTCTTTCCTAGATGTGGTCCCCGAAGCTCAGTTTTGAGGCCTATAGGCAGGACAGTGGAGGAGTTGCAGGGAGAAGTGTGCACACCTTCTGCCTGTACCATGGAGAAATGGAGGGCCTCCGTTTTTAATATGATTTCCTGACACACACACACACATAATATTCTTTTGCATATGTTGTGTATACACGCTTAATGAAGTATTACCCCAAAGGGAAAATGGTTCTGAAGACTCTGGTGTATTGCCTGAAGCCTTTATCTTTGAGCAATATATACAATCAAAGGAAGCAACCTGTGATGTTATCAGATTAAAATATGACCATATAGATCATTGTTGCAACCAATGTTATATATTGGCAGCAAATCTTGTACAAAGGTTGTCAAGTGAGGTGTCTATGAAAAGATTATGATTTGCTGGTTATAATTATGCCATCTTCATGTATGTATCATTTTTGTATTTGAAGTTATAAGTATTGGCTCTATACTTGGATTTCAAATGTTTGCTCCTGGGGTAATGCCCACAAGGTTGCTAGCTAGCACATCTTGGAGGGACTATTCAAATTGAGTGGCCCATCAAAAGAACATTTATCTGACAATGGACCATGGGAGATGCCCATCTACACTTAGTAGAACTTACTGGGGTGACCAGGTGAAATGCATGGACATGTGACTTGCCCATGTGACTCCAAACTCCATCTTGTTGCTGTAATTTTCCACAGTAAGAACAATGGGATTCCCTCCACATGGCAGAAACTATAAAAGGCCCTGGAAACACCTCCATTTGCCTCTTTATTGTTCAAACCTCTGGAATCATAGAAGATTAGCATTGGAAGAGACGTCAGAAGGTCATCTAGTCCAACCCTCTACTCCGAGAAGGACCAACCCCAACTAAATCATTCCAGCCAGGGCTTTGTCAAACCAGGTCTCAAAAACTTCTAAGAATGGAAATTCCACCACCTCCCTAGGTAACCCATTCCAGTGCTTCACCACCCTCCTAGTGAAATAGTTTTTTCCTAATATCCAACCTAAACCTCCCCCACCGTAACTTGAGACCATTACTCCTTGTTATGTCATCTGCTACCACTGAGAACAGTCTAGATCCATCCTCTTTGGAACCCCCTTTCAGGTAGTTGAAAGCAGCTATCAAATCCCCCCTCATTCTTCTCTTCTTCAGACTAAATAATCCCAGTTCCCTCAGCCTCTCCTCATAAGTCATGTGCTCCAGCCCCCTAATCATTTTTGTTGCCCTCCGCTGGACTCTTTCCAATTTTTCCACATCCTTCTTATAGCATGGGGACCAAAACTGGACACAGTACTCCAGATGAGGCCTCACCAATGTTGAATAGCGGGGAATGATCACGTCCCTCAATCTGCTGGCAGTACCCCATCTTATATAGCCCAAAATGCCATTAGCCTTCTTGGCAACAAGGGCACACTGTTGACTCATATCCAGCTTCTCATCCCCTCTAACCTCTAGGTCAGGGGTAGGCAACCTATTGCATGCGTGCTGAAGGCAGCACGTGAGCTGATTTTCAGTGGCACTCATACTATCCTGGTCCTGGCCACCGGTCCGGGGCCTCTGCATTTTAATTTAATTTTAAATGAAGCTTCTTAAACATTTTTAAAAACCTTATTTACTTTACATACAACAATAGTTTAGTTATATATTATAGACTTATAGAAAGAGACCTTCTAAAAACATTAAAATGTATTACCGGCACGCAAAACCTTAAATTAGAGTGAATAAATGAAGACTCATCACACCACTTTTGAAAGGTTGCCGACCCCTGCTCTAGGTTCTTTTCTGCGAACTGCTGCCTAGGCACTTGGTCCCTCGTCTGTAGCAGTGCCTGGGATCCTTCCGTCCTAAGTGCAGGACTCTGAACTTGTCCTTGCTGAACCTCAGATTTTTTTTGGCCCAATCCTCCAATTTGTCTAGGTCACTCTGGACCCTATTCCTACCCTCCAGCGTATCTATCTCTTCACCCAGTTTAGTGTCATCTGTGAACTTGCTGAGGGTGCAATCCATCCCATCCTCCAGATCATTAAGGAAGATGTTTAACAAAACCAGCCCCAGGACCGACCCCTGGGGCACTCTGCTTGATACCATCTGCCAACTAGACATGGAGCCATTGATCACTACCCATTGACCCTGACAATCTAGGTATATCACAAGGTATATCACATCCACCTCTTTCCCCATATCCATAGAGGCAGTTATCTCATCATAGAAGGCAATAACTTGACCTTGGTGAATCCATGTTAACTGTTCCTGATCACCTTCCAATCCAAGTGCTTCAAAATGGATTCCTTGAGGAGCTCCTCCATGATTTTTCCAGGGACTGAGGTGAGGCTGACCGGTCTGTAGTTCCCCAGATTCTCCTTCTTTCCTTTTTTAAAGATGGGCACTATACTTGCCTTTTTCCAATTGTCTGGGTCCAATGACTATGAACTTCTACTAATGGGAGCATTCTAATGAAGGGACTGAGGCCCTTCCAATGATTGGGAAGCAACCAGAGACTTATTAAGCCAGCAGTTTATTCCATCACTGCTACAAGCCTGAACCAAGAACTTTGCAATTACTGTATGTATTTGATTCCTTTAACCAATTTTAACTTTCTTTCTTTCTTCTTAGGTTATTAAAAATTTGAGCACAGGAAGACTTCTGCATAGAAATCTTTATCCCTTTAGAGTCTTCAGAGCATGAAGATTATGTGCTGAAATTTCTATGGGAAATAAAGACTTTAGTGCCTATACATTTATTCAGAGAAATCTTTATGCACTGGCCAGTTCATCTCCCCAAAATGAAGTGCTAGGGAACCAACTGCTATTCTGGTTATTATCTTGGAAGCCGAATTCATTTGAAATCAGATGTAGCCTACTCCCTCTGAGTATGTCATTGGCCTATAGTAGGATAATAGTTCAACAATGCCCCTGGGATGGGACATCTGCAGGGACTGAAGTCCTGGTTTCTGGATCAAAAGCCACACATCAGTTGCTTGAATTAAAGGACCAGCTTCAGTAGCTATAAGCAATAGCTGATCATAAGCCTCTTTATATGGTTCTGCCACCACAGCAGGACAAAGAGATTCTTGTGTAGCATGTTACATACTCCCCCGCACCTAGCCATGGAAGCTCATTCTGATCTTCAGAGGTCTACAGCGGTTCAGTTCTTCATATAGGCTCCTATGACTAATAATAGCACAACTGTGGTTGAATGACTATTTTTTGACCTGGTCATTAAACTCTCTCTGGAACATTCCCATACTAACATCAACTTTCTGGACACCACAATCAGCTTCAACAATGGAACCCTACAAACAACCATATACAAGAAACCCACACCGACTATCATAGGTACAGTAGCCACCCCAAACAAGCGATCTGTTATCCACAGCCAGGAACTCAAATACCACAGCATATGCTCCAAGGAGAAACTCCAGAACATATACCTTAATACCTAACGCTTAAAACCACCTTCACCAATCAAAGGAAGAAGATCGCATCATGGAATGGGTCACCCAAATACCTGGAGTGAACCTGCTTCAATACAGAAATAACCCCCCCTCCAACCACACACTCCTAGTTGTGACCTACAACCCCACACTGGAACCCATATGGGGCATCATCAAAACACTGTAACCCATATTTGATGGGGACCCCATCCTGAAAGAAATCTTTCCTGAATCCCCATTTCTGGCTTTCATATAGCCCCCCCAAACTCATCATCCAAAGCAAGCTCCCCACAAAGCAGGACATCAGCTCAAAGCTGCACCACGCCCTGCCAGAACAACAGATACAAAACCTGCAGACACATCTCCTACTATAATGATGAATACCTCCCACAACACACCTTTCAAGATCCATCAATCCTACACATGCCTACCACAACCTGTGGTATACCTCATACAGTGCAATAAATGCCACAACAACAATTTTGTGAGTGAAACCAGATAATCACTACCCTCTTGAATGAATTTATACAGGAAATGATAAAAGACAAGGTGTTAACAGGCTACTCTACCCAGGGGCGGCTCTAGGTATTTTGCCGCCCCAAGCATGGCAGGCAGGCTGCCTTCAGCAGCTTGCCTGCTGGAGGTCCGCCGAAGCTGCGGGATCAGCAGACACTCCACAGGCATGCCGCTGAGGCAACCTTCCTGCCGCCCTCGCGGGGACCAGCAGAGCGCCCCCCCGTGGCTTGCCGCCCCAGGCACGCGCTTGGCGAGCTGTTGCCTGGAGCCGCCCCTGACTCTACCTTGAATGGTCCCTTACAATATGCGCTAACTACTTTTGCTAAACAATCTGTTTCACCTTGCATTTTGCTGTGAGGCTGGGATTTCCTTTCCCAGACTTGAAGAAGAGCTCTGTGTATCTCGAAAGCTTGTCTCTCTCACCAATAAAAGATATTACTTCACCCAGCTTGTCTCTCTATTTTTTGACAGAACAGAGATCCATCTTCAGGTCATAATAAGAGTCTTTATTTACTTTGAGAAAGTCCAGGACTCTGTTGAAACAATATTGAACAAGCACATCACCATTACATTTGACAAGAGGGGACTGATCATTTCTAGAATTTGCAAGCTTTGGATCCGGTATCACCTCAGTGTTTATTTCCATCTGATGTGCCTACTTAAAAAAAAAATCCCAATAAAAAGAAAAGGATGGTACTAAGCCATTGAATCCATTATCCCTGAATCACCCATGCAGCTTTGAACTCTCCATGGCGGGAATGTGTACATGTTCCTTTTTACTACAACCCCTAACCACACTGAGGCAACTTATACTTTAGGAAGAAAAATCCAAATTAGTTTACTTAAAACACTAAAAGGTCAATGGTATTAAATTTTTTAACAGGCACCTATGTTTATTCTATTAAAAAGAATATTCTTCTAGGATGTCTTTAATCAGCAGAGTCACACAAAAGCAAAATAGTGGCATTGTAACAATAGGAACCCTGACTTGGAGCTGCCTTTTATAAGCATGAAAGGGAGAAAAAAATCAAAAGCAGTAAAAACTTATATTATTTCTGTCAGTAGCCCCTTTTCAGAAAAAAATGTTGCAAAAACAATCTCTACACAGAGCAAACAACATACTGAGCAACAAGCCTCAATCACAGGAAGTTCATTTTTTTCCTTGGCGCGTAGCCCAGTGCCATCAGAACTAATTAAAAACAGAACCACGCTGGTACGAAGCTCAGTGTTTGGGTTTTACAATAACAGAGTAGCAAACCAGGGAGACGTCTAATGAGAATAGTTTCCGAGTTTGTTTTCTAGCATTGGGCAACTATGTCAATTACTGGAACTGCAGCTCAGGGCTAGCACCCATGCTGAGACGTGAAAGAATGTTATTGCAGTACAGATTGAGCTGCTACTTTGATGCATGGGATATGCATGTCACTTGTATACTGGTGCAGTTCCTCGGCTCATGACTAAATAGGAAGAGGCTAGTGCCACCTTGCTGTTCTTATTGGACGGTGGGTCAAATTTTACCAGACAGGGCTTTTCCCTGGATCATTAGATATGCTCCAGTTAAAAAATAAAACATGTCTTCTTGTAAAGATGCTATTTGTAATGAAGGATCTCACTTAGCACAATTATCTGTGAGGGAATTAACCCCTTTGTGGGTAGAGAAAGAGGCAGGCTGAGCTGGTTTAAAAAAAACCCAACACAACAAAGAAGAAATCTACAAACACACACAAGCTTTCACCTGTTAGGTAATAATTGGAGATATACCAATCTCCTAGAATTGGAAGGGACCTTGCAAGGTCATTGAGTCCAGCCTCCTGCCTTCGCTAGCAGGACCAATTTTTGCCCCAGATCCTAAGTGGCCTCCTTGAGGATTAAACTCACCACCCTAGGTTTAGCAGGCCAACGCTCAAACCACTAAGCTATCTCTCCTACCTACTGAGCTAGCCCTCCACAAGAGAGTGGACAGCAACCTCACATGTATAATCCTTACCCACTTGAATAGTTCTATTGACTAGAGCTAGGCAAAAATTTTATCACAAAATATTTTGCTAAAAACTGCAGATTTGGATCAATTTCACTGAATTGTTTTAATCGGGAGAAAAAAATAAACCAATATTTTAAAAAAATTGATTTTTCAATTAAAAATGATATTTTCTGTTCTGAAATTTACTTCAGTTTTATTAAAAAGGGGGTTTTATAAAGCTTTAAAATGAAATGAATTATTTTGTTCAGGACAAAAAAACATTTTAATTGACCTGATATATTTTTTTATCAATTTTTTGATTCACCCCCTCAAAAAAATTGTTTTGAGTCAACCTGAAACAATTCCCACGTCCCCCACTCCAGGACAGCCAGTGAATTGAAAATATCAGTTATTTACCTAGCTCTGCTATTGACTAAATATTTGCAGGATTGAGCACTGTGTTACACATTTAATGCACTTTTCTAATTATGATGATGATTTTTGAAAAGTCATTCTTACACATAGCACTTGGGTGTCTTCAAAAGGAATTTAAAAATAGAATGACATCTTACATCTGTCTAACAACCTTAATTCTGAGGGATGGTACCTCTGGATCACTTTATCCTCTATTGAAATTTGTTCCTCTTTGGGATAAACGTATTCAACAATGCAAAAAAAAAAATAGTAAGGACCTAATCCAACACTAACTCATGTCAGAAGTGCTGATGCAGTTAACTCGTACAGCTAGCTGAATAAGAAAAGACAGTATGGCCTAGTGAGTTGCACACAGGATTACTCCCCCCCCCCACAGAAAACCTGGGTTCTCATCCCTGCTTTGTTACTGACTTGTTGGGTGATCTTGAGCAAGTCATGTTGCCTCAGTTTCCTCATCTATAAAATGGTGATCATGATACTGACTTTTGTACAGCATGTTGAGCTCTACTGATGAAAAATGCGCATGCCTCATGTGTGTTTAGAGGTGTGTATTATTACTTGTGTGGGAAAGAGGTGACCATGGGGTACTTGAGTTTGGAAATTTATTTGGGGAAGCCTCCCTAGTTTGCTAAATGCCGCCCCCTTTTGTCTAGAATCTCTCCACTCTGTGCCCCCTTTAGCTTTATCCACACTGCTCCCCATTAGTGGCCCTCTTGCCTCAGACAGGGCCCTTCTCCTCCATGTGTTCTCCTGCCTGCCTTTCCCCATACCATGGCCATCTACAACTGGGCTAAATGGGGCTTACAAACCCTCCGGTAAGGGGAAATCACTATGTAGGTGGCAATCACCTTTACTGATTAAATAATTCTTCCAGCCCATCCCCCCAAACTAGTGAAAGGCACTGGGACTCAACAAGACCAAAAGATTAAAAAACACTTGGAGTTTCTAGGTCAAGCTAGCTTTAAAAAAAATGCAACAGCCCTATGGTGCAAGGATTGTGTTTCTGTTCTGTGTTTGCACAGTGCCTAGCAAAAGCACCACTTAAGGCGGAATGGAAATCCTAACTCACTTGGCTTCTATGGGCCAGTTTAGACACTCATTTAAACCTGTGAAGCCTGAAGACTTCACTGGGAGTTGGGCATATTTATGCATCTTCACCTTACTGTATTTACTCCCCTTCTGCATTCACGGCTCATTTACCTGGTTTTGTATTTTCTTGTGCTCTCTATGTTACAAATCTTGGGTTAAACTATACGTGCTCAGTGACATATGAATAAAAGTTAGTATTTTGTCTGTAGGGCAACCAGGGGTGAAAGTAGGCCGGTACGGTGTACTGGTAAAAAATGGCTGCCAGTACTGGCCCACACACAGCTGACTTTAGAGTGCTGCCATGGCAAAGGACCCTGCTTAAAGCCAGGGGCGGCTCCAGACCCCAGCACGCCAAGCGCGTGCTTGGGGTGGCATGCCGCGGGGGGCGCTCTGCCGGTCGCCGGGAGGGCGGCAAGCGGCTCCGGGGTACCTTCCGCAGACGTGCCTGTGGAGGGTCCGCTGGTCCAGCATGGCTTCGGTGGAGCCGCGGCAGGCACGCCTGCGGGACGTCCACCGGAGCTGCAGGACCAGCGACTGGCAGAGCGCCTCCCACGGCATGCCGCCCTTCTTGGGGAGGCGAAATGTCTAGAGCCGCCCCTGCTTAAAGCACTGCTGCAGCAGCACTTTAATGTCATTGTCCCTTTTGCCCCCCTCCCCCCGGCCACCAACAGGGTGGGGCAAAAGGAGCAGCTGCCCCGGGGCCGGTGATTTAAAAGGGCCCGGGGCTCTGGCTGCTGCTTCCGCTACCGCAGTGGCGTCTGGAGCCCTGGGCCCTTTAAATTGCCACTGGAGCCCCGAGCGGCGTGGGCCAGACAGTGCGGATGGGCTGGCTGGGGGATGCTGACCCCCCCAGCCCCGCTCCTTCTGTCTGAAGCCCCGCCCCTTCGGGGGCTGGAGCCGGCTCCCGTACCGGTAAGTGTTCACTGTTACTTGTATCCCTGAGGGCAACTAGCCTTTTATTCCTTTAAAAAGTCTTAGAGCCAAATTCCCCATGAAAGTAAATGGATACAATTCTGTCAACTTCAGTGGAACTGCCCCAGCTGAAGCCAGTGTTGAATTTGGATCTCAGTAACTACATTTCCTTTTATAAGGCTGGTGGATGAGTGCTTAGGGAACAGTAACGTTGTCAAATAAAAGCAATCACTATATCTTTCTGCGCTGTATTACAGCACAGTTTTCTTACTAGGCAATGTCCTACTGAAGTCAAGGAGTGTGTTCCTGTCAACTCACCAGTTGTGAAACTGATGCCCTACCTGGTCATAGAATGGTGATCTTAATAACAAAGAAGTCAGAAGGCACCTTACACTTTCTGTGCACTATTTTCTCCTGTAATGCCCTGCAGTGCATTTGTGCTTTACCACTGACTTCAACTCAATCAGCATCAGGCCATTAAATACTTAGTCACAATTCAAATCACTTACACTATATGCCCTTCCCTCCAAAAAAAAAAATAAAAAAAAAAGGTACATAGAAGTTAGTTTAAATACATTCCTGTTGCAGGATTTAATTTTTAACAAAATACCGTTTTTTATCCAGATGTGATCTCTAGGGGTGATCTCCCCAGTACAGGTTGTTAGTTTCGCTTGTTAAGTCAAGATCAGTTTTCTCAATAAAAATTCTGCTAATTTATTTTGCCAGACACATTTTCAATTCTGGATATTAGGTTTTGTTACTTGGATACCAACTCAACCTTTCAGTAAATAGTACCGTATATACCCGTTCATAAGCCAAATTGTTTTAGTAAAAAAGGGAAGCATCAGAGAAGGGGGTCGGCTTATGAACACGTATAGAGAGAGAGAGAGGTGGGACACAGCCCCTCCTCCAAACAGAAGGGGCAAGAAGAGGCAGCACAGTCAGCAGAGCCAGAAGGGAAGAGGTGGGGCCAGCATCTCTCCGTGTCTGGCCACGCTGCTCTCCCCGCAGCCTCCGAAGCAGCTGCAGCTCTGGGGCTGGCAGGCTGCAGCTGTGCCGCTCGGCCCCAGCCCCCAGAGCAGGCGATGGCCACGTCGCCCAGCCCGCTGGAGCACCAGCCCGCTGGAACATGCTGCAGCCGAGCCGCCCGGTCTGGCCCACTGGAGCAGGCTGCGGCCGCGCTGCCCAGCCTGCCAGAGCAGCTCCAGCCAGGCCAGAGACATCCTCACCTGGCCCTCCCCAGCTACGGTGGGAAGGGATGGGATGGGGAGAGTGTGGGGGTCCCGGGCTAGGGGTGGGGTCATGTGAGGGGTGGTCACAGGGGTTACTCTCCTGACCCCCAGCTTCTCCTCCCCACAAATTTCCTCACCAGTTGCTGTCCTGGCCCGTCAGGGTAAGCAGCTGGTGTGCCGGGACACTTTGTTTACTTAGGTTTACCTCCGTGCCTGTGGACGCTTGAGGTAAACAAACCATCTCGGCCCACCAGTGGCTTATCCTGATGGACCGGGAGCCAAAGTTTGCTGACCCCTGAATTATAAGGTCGGCTTATGAATGGGTCATCCAAATTTTCCATTTTTACTTATCCATGTTGCGTGGGTCGGCTTATAAATGAACCAGCTTATGATCTTGTATATATGGTAATCATCACACTGATGTGCTTTGAACTGTACAAGACACAAGTATCAAGACAATCCCTGCCCCGGACAGGCTACTTGTTCTGTTTAAGAACATAAGAATATAAGAGCGGCCATACTGGCTCAGACCAAAGGGCCGTCCCTAGCCATTTTGGTGTCCTATGCAGCCCACCCGCGGGGGGCTGTGTGGGGCCCCAGGCCTCCGTGGGAGGGTGCGGGGTGGCGGGAGCTGGCCCCAGGCCTCTGTGGGGGGATGGGGGTGAGGGAGGCTGGCCAGTTCCTGCGGGAAGTGGAGTGACCCAGCCCCAGCCTGTTCCGCTCCCCTGGCTCCCAGGTTTGGGGGGAGGGGGGAGCAGGGGAGCGGAGCAGGCTGGGACCAATCGCTCTACTTACCGGTGAGTGCAGGTCAGCCTGCTTCTGGAGTCCTCAGCGGAGTGGGGGTGGGCCTGGGTCGGGGCCGTGGCAGGAAGAAGCGAGGCTGGGGCGGGGAAGAGGCAGTGTGGGGCGTAGCAGGGATGGGAGCCCTGGGGAAGAGCTGGATTAGGGGCTGGAGCAGCATGCAGCTGCACAGGGCACTAGGAAATTTGGTGCCTCAAATTTCCTGGTGCCCTGCGCAGCTGCATACTTTGCATATGGGTAAGGACGGCCCCGCATCAAGCCCACTATTCTGTCTTCCGACAGTGCCCAATGCCAGGTGCCCCAGAGGGAATGAACAGAACAAGTAATCATCAAGTGATCCATCCCCTGTCTCCCATTCCCAGCTTCTGGCAAACAGAGGCTAGGAACACTATCCCTGCCCATTCTGGCTAATAGCTGTTGAAGGACCTATCTTCATGAACTTATCTAGTTCTTTTTTGAGCCTCACAGAAGAAGTGGCTCTCCTGGAGGGATTTGAATGTGAGAATATTGGTGGGTGTGGTGGGTTTGGGAAGTCATTCTTTGCCCAGTAGATAGCACAGAAGATGGTGCAAAGAGGAGAGGAGAAGAAGGAAACAAAGTGCTGTGAAGGACAGAAGAGGGATGCAAGAAGACAGGAGATCTGAGATGTGGCCCGGTGTGGAGCTTTGTAGTGAGAATGCGAATTTTAAACTCAGTACAGTAGATAGAGGCAGCAGAATCTTTCCAATAGAAGAGTGATATGGCCTGAGCAGTAGACAAAGATGATAATTTTGGCTGCTGCATTTTGGCTAGGCTGGAGAGGAGTAATATAGATGATACAAAGAATCAAAGGTAAAAATGTCATTATTGCTCAAATTGAGACTAAGGAACATTGGCAAGGCACCTTGGAGTGACCATGCCATTCTTGTTCTGCAGAGACACTGAGGGCTCCAGCCTCTGCATTTATTCACCAGAACTAAATTAACTAAAAGAAGAAAGCAAGTCTCACTTTCTTTGTTGAACCGAGGCTCACTTGTTTAATAGCAGAACATGAATTTCAGGAAAGTCTGGCAGCTACTAGCACTTTTTTTTGCTTTCCACTGTAATTTTAAGCAACTGTTTCTTGCAGGCAAACTATGTCTTTGAGGTGGTGGCTAAAATTCAAAGCTACACTCAGAAAAAAAAAACTTGCCATAGCTGAAATTTAGCAAAGAGATGGGAGTCTAAACATGTCTGGAAGGCTGTGTTTGCTGGGACTGTGAGCCAGGGTCTGGCTGTGGAGTGTTTCCTACATTGCAGCATTGGGAATGATATGGAAAACTGAGCTTCTCCAGTTGCAGTTTGTAGAAGATGTAGGGCATTCACCAAGCCTCTCTATGCACTGCTGCCGTTTTGACCCACAATCAAAGCAGACAAGTGTTGTGGAAGGGATCAAACCATATTACAATCAGGCTGAAAAAAACCCCAGACTTTAGCCCAGGTCTAGCCTAATAAGGTCACAATGAAGCTTGACCACTGTTTGCTTCTGTTGTGGCACAAGAGGCCTTGAAAATATAGAGTCAAAATCTCCCTTGACTTGAAGCCATGGGGTTGCCAAGGATATAAGTCAACGAGGACACAGTGTCAGCTACTTAGGATGTTCTAACTGATCAATGCCTGATTTCTCTGTCTTAGTCATTGTCATTTCTGAACATGTAAATGTCAGGGAGTCAGGTCTTGGGAGGAAAAAGAAAGCCAAGGGGGATTTCCCACCCCCATCTCCCACAGGTAAGGTTGTAAAGGAATGTTTGAAGCTGGGAGACATCAGAGAGAAAGATAGGAGAGGATTAGCAAAGATGCTGGTGGGGAACTTGTCTGCAAAGGGATAAGCAAGAGGTCTAGAGACTGAGCAAAGAAACCAATGTGGCCCCTTGTCCCTGCGAAAGGAAACTGTAAAAGAAGCAAGTTATGGGTGTGGCAATCTAGGTGGAGATTTGTTTTTCTTTAAGAGACAGTGCTTAAAGAAAACCCCAGCAGTAGTGTCAGGTGGGGACTGAAAAGCTAGTAGAGAGTTTTTTTCTAGGAAAGAGAATCTATAAAGAAAGTGGGAAATGTAGCTAGGGAATCTTAAGAACAGGGTAAAGGAAGATGGAGAAAAACTGTCTGAGACCTGAAGATTGTTCAAAACATCTCTCTTGGGAGAAGACAATTTTCTGTATGGCTAAGCCATGCAAAACCTCAGTTTGGGTTTGGAAACCAGCTTTGGTTTGGATTGTCAGGAGAAACGTCATGTGCTTCCTAAGTGAATCCTGAAGGTAGTTACATTTTATCCATATTAAATATGATAGTATCTGCATCCAGATCCTCATTTGGCAAAGGTTACAGTTCAAGCCCCAATCAAAGCTTAATTTCTGTTTCAGGTGCCTAAGTGCTGCATGGTGTTCTCACAAGCTTTCAGCCCAGAAGGTGGTGGAAATCTTGGGAGTTCAGCTGTTTTGTGAGATTTATAGCATCTTGGCCTCAGTAATGTTACTCATGAATAACACCAGCATAAGTGAGATGAGAACTGGGCTCATTGTCTTCAGTTTCCAGTCAGGAGATGTACAAGTGTTGTGAGTTTATGGTTATTAGGCAGCTAAGAGACTGCTTTGTCATTGTTCAGAGGTACGTATCTGATTTTTACAGAACCAGTTCATCCTCTGCCTCCTACAGCAGCATGCATGCTCACTTGTGCCTGTGATTTTATTCATTTGCCTCAGGTATAAATACACTGTACTGTTGCCTACACCATGTACACAACTTTACAGAGGTAATCCACATAATAATTCAAATACTTACAGATTAGTGCGACAGGCACTTTCTTACTTTTCAGCATTGGTAATCCTACCTTTTCACTTCTCAAACCAATATGATCGCCACTAGATAAGGAGTAGCAGGAAAAGATATGTACTCTTTTAAGAGCTGTTTCCAAGTGAATCTTATTGCAAAGCTCTCCATAAAACAGTCACTGAATCATATAATCATAGACATGTAGGGCTGAAAGGGACCTAGAGAAGTCATCAAATCCAGCCTCCTGTGTGGAGGCAGGACCAAGTTAACTCAGACCATTCCTGATAGGTGTTTGTCTGACGTGTTCTTAAAAACCTCCAATGACGGGGATACCACAGCCTCCCTTGGAAGCCTATTCCACAGCCTAACTACCCTTATCGTTAGAAAGCTTTTCCTAATATCTAACCTAAATTTCCTTTGCTGATGACTAAGCCCATTCCTTCTTGCCCTACCTTCAATGGACACTGAGAACAATTGATCTCCATCCCCTTTATAAAAACCCTTGACACATTTGAAGACTGTGGTCTCCCCTTAGTATTCTTTTCTCCAGACGAGCATGCTCAGTTTTTTTAACCTTTCCTCATAGTGTAGGATTTCTAAACCCTTTATCATTTTTGTTGCTGGACTCTCCCCAATTTGTCCCCATCTTTTCTGAAGACCATTTGAAAATCATATCAAGAGGGGTTAATTTTCCTGTATAGAATAAATAAGCCTTCTCAGTTCAGTTTCTAATGGACAAAGGTCAACATCACAAAAATGATCGCTACCATTGTCAATAATTGGCAACCTTGCTGGCCGTCTTATCAGAAATGCGAAAGACTGAATGAGGATATAAAATAATGAAGATTGAACTACCCTTTCATTCTTATGGTGAGAATAAAGGTAAAATATGTGGGATAACGCAGAGAAAATGACTACTGCTGTTACCCATGATCTGCTTGTTCTGTGGTTAAATAAGGACATCAGTCTTCAGGGCTACCAGTTTGGTTCCTTTCACCAGGACAATGTGGGTCTTTCTCCTCTTTTTTTGTGGCTAGCCCACATAAGAGGAAAGAGTCTTTTACTAGTTAGTGGGGTTGCTTATTTAGCTTAAGCTGTAGATGCTCTGGAAATATCAGATTCAAATCCCTACGATGTCCCTAAGCTTTTCAGATGTGGTTAATTTTGTACTGTTTTCTTCAGCAATAAATGTTTCTGTATAGCACCTGTGTACAACCAGAAGGCAAATATTCATTCTCACTGTCAGACCATAGCAAACTTACATGGCATATAGAAAAAGTTAGTGTGTCTGCTCTCATTTTTAATGGTATAAAGCTGGAGTAAGTCCAGTGAAATCAGGGAGGTGCTCCAGTGTAAAATCAGTGTTATATGACAGTAGAAATGCATCCAATAAATATACAGGTAAATGAATATTAATACTTAAGAGGCCTATCCTTTGATTAGTCCTAGGACACTTTATAATAATAATAAATAGGACTGGGCATGATAAAATAAAGAATTCTCCTCACTTCCACACGGCCTTTTCCCTCAGACTAAATCCAAGCCTTTTGTTCTGCATTTTGTCTAGTTTTGTTTTGTCTCACCAGGGATGCCCCGAAAAAGCAATGGACATATCCCAGCAGTTTGAGCCAGGAGCTGGCATAAGTATTTCATTGATTCAGAGCTGAACACAGTCACCTGCATCATTAGAGGTTGCCTTAGCCACACATTAACATCTAATTTATAAATTTTGGCTCATATAGCTCCCCCAAATCTTTGATGAGATGCCAGCACCCTTTTAACTTCGTGGAGAGCAGAATGATGGATGAAAACACCTTGCTGTGCTCAGAGCTGACAATGGTTCTAAGAGGTGCAAGTAAGCAATGCACACTTCCTACAAGAAGATCTGCCTGCCTTCAGAAAAAAACACCTACAACCTGCAATTCCTGCTGACTTTCCATGACTGACTCTGTGACATCCTTTTGCGGCAGCCATTCATGCACTCATGTCCAGTGCTGCTGGCCCAGTGCCAGTCTCAGACGAACAATGGCATATGAAGGCTGACAGCTACGTCCTCACAGAGTGACAGCAACTCGGGGCTCGAGAGACCTCACTTACATTCAACTGGTTTGTAACCTGGGACACAGATCCTGGACTAGGCTGATGATTGGAATGGCCAGAGGGGCTGCTAAACTGCAGAACTTTGGGCTTAGTTTAATCTTCACAGTCTGACTGTGGAGCAAGTGATGCAGATGGTCAATTGTGGTGGAGAAGTGCATGAGTCAAAGATTGGAGGGTGGACAGCAACACCTTGCTGCCTTCGATGATACAGCTCTTAGGTGGCTGAACAATCTAGATACCAACTTGTGACACACTTGAAAGAAGTTAAACTGATGCAACATGGGTAGACAAGAACTAACCTGGTGTAATTTACCATTGAGAGACATGAGGGTGGCGGAGTCCTGCAAGCCAAGCCCCAGTGCTTAGGGTGCTAGCCAGTAAAGACCTGGATTCTATTTCATGCTCTACTGCAGACATCTTGTGTGACCTTGGGCAAGTCACTTAGGATAGCTTTGCCTCACTTCCCCAACTCCGAAATGGGGATAATAGCACTTCCCTACCTCATAGAGATTTTGTGAGGATGAATGCCTGAAAGGTTCTGATAAGCTCAGGTATTGCAGTAATTGGGGACATAAAAAGAAGCGTGAGTTGGTATTTTCAAAAGTACAGCGTGTTGCTCTAACTCTGCTAGGCTACTGTTGAAATCTGTTGGAGTTTTACCATGGACATGATAGAAAGCAGTCAGGCCATGTAGCGGGGTGGTCACCTGCTCCTGCCTGGAAGGGCTGAAAACAGCCCAGGAGAGGAGTGAGCAGTTCCCAGGCTGGGTGGGGAAGTAGGCTCAGCTGTGGCCATGGCCCAGTCAGGACTCAGCTGGCCCTTATAAGAGGGCAGTGGGCCAGGAGCACAAACACTCTCTCTCGCCTTTGGAGAGGGAGGGACCAGGCTGCCTGGGGAGCTGAGGAAGCTACAGAGGATGGAGCAGTGCTGGGGAAGGGCCAGGGAGCTGGGGAGCTCCAGCCTAGCAGAGCCCCAGGCTGCAGGCCGAAGGAAGGGCCCGCTAGAGGGTACTAGGGCTGCAGAGGGGCAGCTCCTCTATAGGTAGAGGCAGCAGGTCCAGACCCAACCTTGCCTGAGATGAGTGGCTTATACTGCAGTCTGCCCCAGGGAGCGGGGGCTAGTTGGTGACTGGCAGTAGCCTATGACTGAGGCGAGGTGAGAATAGTGGGTGGGGGTTCCCTGGGAGTGGAGATCCACACACTGAGGGGTGTACTGCCAGGGGGTAGTACCCCGGCATGCAAGGGGCACCGGGTCCGGGAGGGACACGGGGGGCCAGGAAAAGCGGGACACCGGCCTGCAGAGGGTGCTCCGATGGCTGGAGAGCTAATTCCCAGAAGGTACCAGCAGGGGTGCCGCAGGGGTGAGTCATGCCACTACTGAGTATTTTTGGAAATCCCACCCACAGTCTCCAACTTGTCTCTCCCTTACATGTCACCTCCAAAGATGGGTCTGAATCTTGTGAAATTTATCCAAGCTTGCAATTAAAAAAGGTATTTTCAAACTGCTCAGGAGGAGTCTGATTTTTAATGTATCAGATCTGCTATTATATGTACTATCTGCTATTCTTATCAAATTTCTCATGTTAAAAACCCAAGTTGTTACATAATTGAGATAGATGCTCAATAGTTTTTTATTCTTCTGACAAATATCAATTAAAAAGAGAGAGAGAGAGAATTCTCAAGGATACACACTTCACATTCTTTTGGAGAGTCTAATGAGAATAGAAAATGACAAGAGAAGAGCCCATAGTCACTAGACAATATTAAAGTTCTGGCATCAGATCTACATGGCAGCCCCACTGAGTGCACATGTATCTTTCAGAGCAGAACTTGATCCATAACCACTCCTGATTCTCCTCTAATATTGCTTCTGTCAAAGTTACAGTAAAACAATATAAAGGAGGTATTTTCAGAAGGCTGAAGTATGAGTACCTGCACCTTTAAGGTGCTAATATGACCTAGGAATGCAGAAGTGTTTTAGCATTGAAGTGACGGGGAGATGTAATAGTCCCCTATCTGCAGAACCATGCAATCATATAACAGATGTCAGCACTGAAAAAGATCCTTTAAGATTCCCTTTTCCACCTCTCTCACAATGCAGGGTTTCCCTGCAATATATTCTATTCAGTACTTTGACAAATTTAGTTTTAAATGTCTTAAAAGTGATGAGGCTTTAGAAGTCTAATGGATTTCAACATTAGGAGATTTTTCCTGGTGTTCAAACTACATTTTCCCTTTTTTCATTTCTGTCCCATTACTGCCAGCTATTCGTAGTACTACAGTATCGAGAAACTTCAACACAAATCAAGGCCCCATTTTGCTAGGCACTGTACATAGTGAGAGACAGACCCAGAAAAACTTACTGTATAAATAGACAAGACAAATAAAGGGTGGGATCAAGAAAGTTTTATTTAGATCAAGGAACTAAATCAAAGAAATAGAACCTGATTTGTATGGAGAGGAGGCTTCTTTATACCGCTTGAAGCATCAGGGTATAGAAGGGAGCAAACAGTGACTGGATCTTGGGCTTTCATATGAACTGCATTGTGTCCCATTCAGTGACGGATGGTTATGATATGTGTCATTTGAGCCCAACGAGAGACGGGCTCACTCTTCTAGCTGCCATGAGATCAAGTGATGGGAGCTGCATCTTGGGAGACACAGTTGGGATGCTTTGTGTGCAGAGATTAAGTGAAGTAGACACACCATCACAACCATTCAGAACAAATAAACAAAGGGGAGTGAAGACAAGAAATAACCTCAGCCCAGTGTCCTACAAAGCTTGAGACATGAGACATCTGTTCTTTTTTTCACACGGGGTAGTTTCTTACAAATGAATGACCACTACAGAATTAGATCCAGCCCCGCTACCCTGCCTATGTTCCAGCCCCACTGCTCCCCACCAATCTGTTTACATCTCAGAGCCATCCATTTGCTACGGCAGACCAGCTGATAAGAACGCTGTGTGTTTGGAACAAAACCAGAATGGTTCTTTCCTGGCAGAGCGTCCAGTGATGAGTTAAGAAATCCTGTCATCTACTACTCTTCAACCCTTCCGCATCCTCCTCTTTGCATTGCTTTATCAGTCCAAAAACACCCCAAAGTAAAGTAGATCAAAAAGTAGTGACTAGAGATGGGTGCAAACCATCCTTCCTCTAATACCTCCAACTATGGTGAGGTGGGGTCAGGATGCGGAGCAGGATTGTTTGGAATCTGAATCCAAACTTTGTGAAGACTCATGCTGAGCTCAAATCTTACCATCTTCTACCCATGATATGAAACTCACTTCCGTAAGCCCTGATCCTGCACAGAGATGCACACAGGAAGACCTCTGAACCCATGTGGCAGAGCCCCAATGACATCAAAGCAAGAGTCTGCCTGCATGTATGTTCAGCACAGAATCATGACCTCAGTGCATAATCTTCCTATGCAGGAACTTTCCTAATGGATGAGGGGTCCCCCCCAGTCCACTTGTCTCAGAGGCTAAGCAGGAGCAGGAAGCAGGGAGAACACTGGGGATAGTTCAGGTACTAGACAGTGATGTAGGAGTGCCTAGGAACAGTAATCCTGGGTGTATTAGGAATGAATCTAGTAACACTACAGGACTAGACTGTGCCTTTTTGGCTCAACCCTTCATTGGGTGCAATGAGGAGCTACATCGCCTCAGGGGCCCGCAAGAGGCTTTCTGCCTCTTCCAATGGCTGCAAAGCACACAACCTGTGACAACCCTAAAAGAGGTGCAGCAAATTAACCCTTGCATAACCAGCAAATTCTACTGGCGGGTGCAGGCAGGGGAGGTGAGAGGAAGGAACAACAGCTCCATCTATTTCCTGCTCCCCTCGCTCCCCAGAAGAGTAATTAGGGTGCAATCCTTATGCTCCTATGAATGCAGGGAATGTCATTGCCTTATTCAGGAATGCAACTGTTATTCAGGTCATGCAATTTGTCAGAAGCCCCCTAGCACCTGTACTGTTCCCCTGCAGAAGGGCTAAGCAGAATCCAACCCATAATATCCCTCTGTCACCATGTTTTAAATGTGTATTTAGAGGAGGGGATGTTTGATTTTGAGAGCGAGAGAGAAAGAGAGACCGCCTACAGCATAATTAAAAAAGTTGTTGCTCTAATTTTTCTCTTCACTTTCAAATCCTCTGTTGGCTTTAATTAAGTGCTTGAACCCAGATTGTAAAGCAAACACAATTTGAAGATTTTTTTTTTTAAATGAAAGCAAGCTCACTCACCAGGTGGATTTTCTCCTCAGGTGCTCAGTGCTCCAATACTGACAAGCCACATGGGCATCTCTGCAGGCAGCACTACGTCTTCTTAAATGCTCCATGGGGCGGGGGGCCAAGGAGGTGCTGCCCCCAGCTGTGTTGTGCAAAGTGGTTCACAGTTCTACTGGTATTTGAAAGATGTGAACAGCAAGGAGGGAGAGGAATTGTTTATGGTGGTTCAAGGCACCATCACTAGGAGCAATGAGATGAAACTGAGCAAAGGGAAATTGAGGTTGGAGATCAGGACAAACTTCTTAAGTGGCTGTTAGACAATTTGTGAAACAGTCTCCCAATGGAAGCAGTGGAAGCTCCATTGGTTGAGTCATTTATTTGTGCCTGTCTAAGTAATCATATGTCCCCCATCAATTCAGCGTCTGGGCCCCGAGCAAACAATAATGGATCTAACCACACAATACCTCTGTGAGGAAAGGAACTATTATTACCCCATCGTATATATAAAGGAACTAATCACAGTCAAATTAAATGGCTTGCTTAAGCCTTACAGGAAGTTTATAGCAAAGATGAGAATTGAAGCCAGCTCTGTAGAGCAGGGGTGGGCAAACTTTTTGGCCCGAGGGCCACATTGGGGTTGCAAAACTGTATGGAGGGCCGGGTAGGGAAGGCTGTGCCTCCCCTAACAGCCTGGCTGCCACCCCCTATCCATCCCCTCCCACTTCCCGCCCCCTGACTGCCCCCTTCAGAACTCCTGACCCATCCAACAACTCCTGCTTCTTGTCCCCTGACTGCCCCATCCTGGGACCCCCACCCCAACTGCCCCCAGGACCTCACCCCTATTCAACCCCCTCTGCTCCCAGTCCCCTGACTGCCCTCCTGACCCCTATCCACACTCCTGCCCCCTGACAGGCTCCCCGGGCCTCCCACGCTTATCCAACCCCTCCCCCCCATTCCCTGTCCCCTGACCGCCCCCCCCAAACCTCTACCCCTTATCCAACCCCCTGGCCCCCTTACCATGCCACTCAGAGCAGCATGTCTGGCAGCCGCGCTGCCCAGCCAGAGACAGACATGTTGTCCTGCAGGAGCTCGCCACCCAGAGCATGGCCTGCGTGGCTGCGGGGGAAAGGGGACAGCAGGGGAGAGGCTGGGGGTTAGCCTCCCTGGCAGGGAGCTCAGGGGATGAGCAGGATGGTCCCACAGGCCGGATGTGGCCCGCGGGCCATAGTTTGCCCACGTCTGCTCTAGAGACTAAGTTCAGTGCCTTCACTACAAGACCATTCTTTTTATCTGATAAGTTAAGATAAAGCACCAATGAATATACTGCAGAGGACAATCTACCACTGGGCAGGAGGGACTGACAACATGACCTAGCATTGAGTGTTTCTTTTCCAGCTCTAGTCTCTCTGGTTGTCTGGTCTGGAATAGAACCTGGGGGGAGAGTTGTGAGAACAAACACTTGACAAAACCTACATGGATTTTCACTACAATCCTTCAAGGTTTTTCTGGAATAGCTGTGCAGGTGAAATTTTGCTCGCACAAATGTTTGTTGAAAATGATTTTCTGGCCTGTTGCTGTTGCTCATAGTTGATGGTCAGTTCATTAAAAGAAAAAGGGCTAAATAAATTATTCTCTGGGACTTGTTTGCCAGCCGCAGTATGGGATCTAAAGTCAATAATCTGACTATTCTAATTTACAAATTCAATTCAAATGGTGCTTTTTGAGATGATGAGACTTTACCTCTCAACTCTTACATGGAAAAAGATGCTTGACTATTTTCTATAGCATATCTATAAAACTTGACAATATTCCATAACCCCCACACTTGCCTAGTTATTGGCTTCATTCAAGTTACTCCTGATTCACGTCAGTATAAGTGAGAAGAGAATCAGTCCCTTTATTATCCTCCTGGAGCAAGCTAGTGCATGGTGCTTTTCAGGAATATATTCAAAAATAGTCAGTGTTTTGGGTCATCTCAATTTTTGGATGTTCAATTTGATACACCTCAAAAGGGCCTGAATTTCAATGGGTGCGAGTGGATGTTCAGCATTTTATGAACATCAGGCCCTTTTAAAGTGTCTCAAGTTGGACACCTTAGAACTGAGGCACCCAGAATCACTGGTCACTTTTGAGAAGCTTGGCCAAAGTCCCCAGTTCGCAATCTAAGGGCCAGATGTGGCGATCTGATCCATGTGGGTTAGCCACGTGCCCATGTGGAGCACCACTGAGGAAACAACACAAGGGGTTGTCAAGAAGGAAGAAGACAAGGGCGGAAAGGATAGTATGATAGTATCTAAAAGGGTGTCATAAGGAGGAGGGAGAAAACTTGTTCACCTTAGCCTCTAAGGATAGAACAAGAAGCAATGGGCTTAAACTGGAGCAAGGGAGGTTTAGGTTGGACATTAGGAAAAAGTTCCTAACTGTCAGGGTGGTTAAACACTGGAATAAATTGCCTAGGGAGGTTGTAGAATCTCCATCTCTGGAGATATTTAAGAGTAGGTTAGATAAATGTCTATCAGGGATGGTCTAGACAGTATTTGGTCCTGCCATGAGGGCAGGGAACTGGACTCGATGACCTCTCGAGGTCCCTTCCAGTCCTAGAATCTATGAACTTGCAGTTGATTGGGGGTCTGATCCAAACCTCACTGAAGTCAATGGATCAAGTCCTAGGGGAGTAATGTACATGAATTGAGAGTTACATGCTTCTTTTTACTTAGTTAATAGACTATAGTTCTAAAAACATGGTTGGATATTATTTCTCAGCAAATAAGTTGATCAGCTCTAATAAAATTACAGAAGGGGAATGACTAGAACTTAATGTAACCCACGCCATCTTCAAAAGGCGCTCAGAAAATGCATGCATGTCTGGCCCTGACTTGTTAACAACCACAAAAGGCAGCAGTTGGAAGCATTTAATATGCCATACAAACCATGAACCCAGACAGCTTCATCTGGTGTGTTTCATGCCAATAGCAAATAAAAAAACCTACTATAATTAGGGCATAATTCTGTTAAATTTCTCCAATAAAGGCTTTATTAAAAGAAAGAAAAGATTGCCCTTACAGACTGCACTGCAGAGGAATCATGCATAGCGTGTTGGAGTTATTATTTTTGTTTATATTACTTGGCTATTGTGTGGCTCTTGAAACACTGTGAGTATGTCTTAAAGTCTTAGAGTCTTAGTCTTAGCGTATGTCTACACTGCAATAAAAGAACCCACAACACAGCCATGGCTGGCCCGGGTCAGCTACTCGGGCTCATGGGGCTTGGGCTGTGGGGCTAAAATCTGCAATGTAGATGTTTGGGCTCAGGCTGGAGCCTGGGCTCTGAAACCAACTGCTCTTGCTGGGTCTCAGAGCCCGGGGGTCAGCCCGAGCCCGTATGTCTACACTGCAATTTTTAGCCCTGCAAGCCTGAGTCAATTGACCTGGGCTCTGAGACTCGCTGCCCTGGGTTTTTTATTGCAGTGTAGACACACCCATAAAGTGACTCCTTTATTCAGTAGCAAAAGCTTTTAAGTCTCAGCCTGCCTCCAACACAGACTGCCCCCTGTTTCACTCACTCCCTGTGGTGTACTGTGACAGGGAGCGGGGAAGAGAGAGATTGGGAAAAAAAAAAAAAAAATTGCAACAACTAACAGCCTGCATCAACACTGTTTCCCTGCTCTCTCATTTTTCGTTCACACAGCAGTACAGATAGTTTCCTGTTTGTGTGATCAGTGTTTTTTTTTTTTTTTATAGATAAGCGGAGGAGCTCGATCGATTCATTCTTTCTCTTTCTCTCTCTCTCCTGCCTCTGCCTCTTTTTTGATTTTTTGCCAACAGGTACGGACTCCGAGGGAGCTCCGATCAGAAAAACAAAAACAAAAAAAAAACAAAACAAAAAAAAAAAAAAGAGTAATTTATAAAAATTCATCTGGGATCTCTGGAGCTGGCCAACAGCGCTGGTGTGTGTGTGGCCACAGGATGACCAGCGCTGCAGCGCTGGCGCTGGAATCCCCCCCCCCCATGCCTGAGGTGCCAGCTGCAGGCAGGGAGTTGCAGCGCTGGAAGTGCCCTGCAGGTGTGGCTACTTACTAATTGCAGCGCTGGTGGAGGCTTTCCAGCGCTGCAAATCGCCAGTGTAGCCATACCCTGAGTGTCGTTGTTGCTCAGCAAAGCACAGTGCTTCCCTAGTGCGCAGAGGGTGTAAGTCTCCTGGCACTCTCTAAAAGGGGGTGCAGCAAGAACCCCACACCCACCAAAACTTTCCACCCTGAGAATGACTCTCACAAAACTGACAGCCCCTTCTCCCCTTAACCACCTACCAACCAAAACAGAGAGAGGAAAGGAATAAAATCTTTTTAACCATTAAATAAACCCTCCCGCAAGCAGGGCTTTGACTCTCCAGAGGAGAAGTGCCAGAGACTCTGTGAAGTTCAATAAGGACTTCATTATTGCTACTGATTTTACATGGAAGGCACTGAGGCTACGTCTACACTACCCGCCGTATCGGCGGGTAGTGATCGATTTTTCAGGGATCGATATATCGCGTCTCATCTAGATATATCATATATTCCGACCTTTCTTCGCTCATCGAACTCCCGAACTCCGCGCGCGCGCGGGCGTGGCGTCGCGCATGGAGAGCCCCCCGACATCGATCCGCGCGCGGAGGGAGAGGAGATAATATATATAACTTCAGCTTCATTCAGCACGTTATTCGTTATCTGAAGTGTATCTTATATTTATTTTTTTGTCTCAGATATTAACGTAAGGGGAACAACAGGATAAATCCCCAAGATAGACAGACCAACAGACAGATGGTTGCTGCAGAAAGCAGTTCTTGCATTCAGAAGATTGCAAGGGGAAAACAATGCTATTGTTAACATTATAAACTAGTAAATATAAAATTTTACGCAAGTGTATGCTGTTTGATTGACATGTTTATGGACAAAAATCTCCATTTAAATGATGGGACTTGAGAGTAACATTGACCGGCACTCCAAATGCAAATTCAAATGTGCATCCAACTCAGTGTTCCCAGTTGCTTTCCTACAGTGCACGAAGCCGTTCATTCCTATTGATTTTGCTTGTACTTTGCAGCTTGCTGGTGAATCTCTGCACCGTACATTATAGAGTGGCACTCTGCAGTAGGTCACACATTAAATGCATTAAACAGTGAATGCACATGGTGTTCATATCCATATCTCCATTGTAACACTGCACCACTGTCCTATGCATTGTGGGAACTCTGGCTTTCGAATATTGTTAAGTCATAGAGTGTGTGGGAACCGGAATGTCCATTCCGCAGGAAATTCCCACCTTTCTAAATTTGTTTTTGTTCAGAACTAAAATTTCCTGCAAAGGAAAATTCAGACAAATTTCAGTTTGAACCCATTGAAATGTTTCATTTCAGTGTTAGTGATTTGATTCATTGTTGTGGCAGGGCACTGCAGGGGAAGCCCTAATCAGCTTTTGTCACCCCAGCCCCAATCAGGGGAAATGGATTGGGGCTGGGCCACTAGCTAGGCCTGGCCTGGAAACTGGCTGCACCTGCCAGCCTCGTTAACCAGGGGCTAAAAGCTTGGGAGGAAGTGAACCGGAGAGGAGGGAGGAGATGGGGGGTGAGGGGGAGGAGAGTAGGCTCAGAAGGAGCCTGCTGCCAATGAGACCTGTGGTAGGCCAAACCTGTAAATACTCTGTAAATAGTTGGAGCTTGGTGGTGGGAACCAGACACAGGAATAAAGAGCAGGGGTGTTACACCAGCTTGCAGTGGTCCTGACTCACTGGGGAGCAGGGCCAGGAGGCTGAACCCAGCGGGGCACAGTGAGAACCTTGTTACATTTGGGAGCTTGTCCGGGATGTCAAAAGCCACCGCCCAGGAGTGCCAATGCGAGACAATGGAGGGCACGGTGCAGTGACTGGCTAAGCAGCAGCAGGTGCTGCATATGACCCTGCAGGCTTTCCAAGAGTCCCACCAGGCCAAGAGGCAGGCCTTACTCATGTGGCAGGCTGAATAACAAAGAACCCTCCAGGACTTCATCTGCGAGCAGGCCAATATTCAGGAGCAGCTCCTGCACCGGGTGGTGAGTCCCCTGAGCTCGGTTCCTGCACCAGAAGCTCAGGATGGCTGGCGTGGGGGCCAGGCCCACCCAGCTCCCCTGCCAGGCAAGAAGGGGGAGCAGCTGGGAGGGCAACCACCCGATTGTGATTGGTGTGCAATATCTTTCACTAAAATATTCATTTCATTAATATAAAAGTCCAAATGAAGCGAACTGAAATGTTTTGATGTTTTCCATCCAATCTGACACATGCCTCAACCACCTGGTCCTTCTCATATTCCCATAAGACATTTGAATTTCAGTGAAATTGCATTAGCTGATGGACTAATTGTTCTGTCCAAAATTTTTCAACCAGCTCTCTTCAGTAAGTGGGCTGATTCTTCATTGCCCTGCACCTTGATATAATGATTTATGTCAGTGCAAATCAGAATGATAGCACCTTCCACCCACTGGTGTGAAGCAGTTCACAAGGTTCAAGACAATGGAAAATAAGGCGCAACGTTTCTTCTGCCCACCTAACTGGAAATTAAAGAACCCATTTTCAGAGGTGAAGGAGTCTATGCACAGCAAACCTTACAACCTTCCCCACCTCCTCACACTCACAGGTGGAGATCTGCATATTACTGAATCCACTAGTCCTTCTCCCTCCCAGCCCACGTACATACCTACCCCACACAGCATGACAGGGAAGTTCACCCTACAGGGCTGGACTATATGCATGCTGGGGGTGGGATGTATGCCTCACAAGGTCTCATAAGAACAGCCATACAGGGTCTGACCAAAGATCCATCTAGCCCCGTATCCGGTCTTCCAACAGTGGCCAATGTCAGGTGCTTCAGAGGGAATGAACAGAATAGATAATCATCAAGTGATCCATCCCCTGTTGCCCATTACCAGCTTTTGGCAAACAGAGGCTAGGGACACCATTTCTGTCCATCCTGGTTAATAGCCATTGATGGACCTATCCTCCATGAATTTATCTAGTTCTTTTTTCAACTCTGCTATACCCTTGGCCTTCACAACATCCTCTGGCAATGAGTTCCACAGGTTGACTGTGCAATGTGTGAAGAAATACTTCCTTTACTTTGTCACCAATATCAGGTTGGAAGGGACCTCAGGAGATCATCTAGTACAACCCCCTGCTCAAAGCAGGACAAATCCCCAACTAAATCATCCCAGCCAGGGCTTTGTCAAGCCTGACCTTAAAAACCTCTAAGGAAGGAGATTCCACCACCTCCCTAGGTAACCCATTCCAGTGCTTCACCACCCTCCTAGTGAAAAAGTTTTCCTAATATCCAACCTAAACCTCCCCCACTGCAACTTGAGACCATTACTCCTTGTTCTTTCATCTGCTACCGCTGAGAACAGTCTAGTCTACCCTTTCAGGTAGTTGAAAGCAGCTATCAAATCCCCCCCTCATTCTTCTCTTCTGCAGACTAAATAATCCCAGTTCCCTCAGCCTCTCCTCATAAGTCATGTGCTCCAGCCCCCTAATCATTTTAGTTGCCCTCCGCTGGACTCTTTCCAATTTTTCCACATCCTTCTTGTAGTGTGGGGCCCAAAACTGGACACAGTACTCCAGAGAGGCCTCACCAAAGCTGAATAGAGGGGAATAATCATGACACTTTGGCAATGCTTCTACTTATACAGCCCAAAATGCCGTTAGCCTTCTTGGCAACAAGGGCACACTGTAGACTCATATCCAGCCTCTCGTCCACTGTAACCCCTAGGTCCTTTTCTGCAGAACTGCTGCCTAGCCATTTGGTCCCTAGTCTGTAACAGTGAATGGGATTCTTCCGTCCTAAGTGCAGGACTCTGCACTTGTCTTGTTGAACCTCATCAGATTTCTTTTGGCCCAATCCTCTAACTTGTCTAGGTCACTCTGTATCCTATCCCTATCCGCCAGCGTATCTACTACTCCTCCCAGTTTAGTGTCATCTTCAAATTTACTGAGGGTGCAGTCCACGCCATCCTCCAGATCATTAATGAAGATATTGAACAAAACCAGCCCCAGGACCGACCCCTGGGGCACTCTGCTTGATACCATCTGCCAACTAGACATGGAGCCATTGATCACTACCCGTTGACCCTGATGATCTAGTCAGCTTTCTATCCACCTTATAGTCCATTAATCCAATCCATACTTCTTTAACTTGCTGTCAAGAATACTGTGGGAGACTGTATCACTGCTTTCCTCCCATCCACAGAGCCAGTCATCTCATCATAGAAGGCAATTAGGCAATTTTATAGACCTCTATCATATCGCTACTTAATCGTCCCTTTTCCAAGCTGAAAAGTCCCAGTCTCCACAAATTCTGCCTCCAACACTGTGATTCCACTGCAGGAAGGGCCTTTCACACCCATGGAGGAAATAGGGGCATGCTGAACCTGGTGTAATTCTTGCAGTGTATTATAAGCAAGATCCTCGGCTGCTGTAAATTAGCACATCTCCATTGTAGCCAACAGAGCAATTCCTATTTACACTAGTTGAGGATTTAGCCATGTGTCAGCACTCTCGGATTGCAAAGCAAATAAACTGAACTGGACAGTCTAGTGCACAGCTTCAAAATGCTATTTATTGTCTCTTTGCATCTACCAGCTAGCATGGTGCAGCCTTTTGCTTTGCTGCCCAGGCTTGGAAATGTCTAGAACCATCAGTTTTCACCAAATTGCTGAAGGGTGAAATTTCACCATTTCTGCCAGTGAAAAACAGCTTTTTCTCTACTAGCCAAATAGCATAATGTTTCTAGAGGATCACACCCTGCATAGGGAGAGCAGGACTTTTCAAGGCTTTGCCTCAGATGGAATTGTTTTCCCCTACACCATCCTGTAGAGTAGCAGGTACTTGCTGTAGCCAGAAGCAGGGTATACCAGAGTAAGTGGACCACTTGGAGAGGCAGTGTTACCTAGAGGTTAAAGCACAGGCCTGAGAATCAGGCTTTGTCCCGGACTTCCTACAGATCATTTATCCTCTCTGAGCCTGTATTGCTGCTCTGTGTGTGGGTTTAATCCACAAGGTCGGATTCTTTAATTAATGTTTGTATGGTGATTTGAGGGCCTTGTACAAAATGGGATATTTACTGCATATCTGAAACTTATTTATTATTATTATTATTATTATTATTATTATATTTATTTATTTATGACTCTAGTAAGGTGAATTCTCTTTTCCTTGTAGGCCAACTGCTGATTTACCACTTAACCTTCTCCCCTTTATTAATTCCTTAGTATCTGGTGGTGGTTTTCTTTATGGATCCAAAGCCATTATCCTGCACAAAAGAGGAACATTTCTTTTTAAATTCTCCTCCCATTGCATTCCATTTCACAGGTCACATTATGGGCTGCTGTCACATGCAGGACACAATGTAATTCAACATGACACATGGCAAGTAGAGATGCGTTGAAATACCTGAGACTATTAGATTCAAACAGCTTTCTGTTAAAGTTTTTTTTTTTACTGCCACATAAATATTCTTCTAGCTGGCCATAGTCTAGGAGGAATAAATACCCCATTAGAGAAAATACCAGTACAAAGGTGGAAGTGTGCAATTGTGTGCAGAGTACTGACCGATGCTGACCCTCCTGGAGCTGCCTGCTTCCCTTCCTCTCTCAACGTTACTAAAGCCAAAGGGGAAACATTTTCTTCACTTTGCTAATCCTCCTGAAGATAATAAAAATAGGGTCCGTTCACCATGTGCAATGAGTATAGGACTCCAGCAGGATACTGTCCTCTGCTCTGGCTGGTTTGCAGCTGGAAAAGAACCAGCTAAAGAGGCCCCTTGTGGATTTCTTCTGCATGGATAATTCAGTTGACAAAGATCTGGTGCAATGGTTCCACTCTTTGGGTCCTGGTATGGGGAGCATGACTAGGGGAATCCTAGCCAGGGTCTGCCTGCTCCCACCTGTTTCTCACCAGAACAGTCCCTTGGGGCCACATGCACAATGGCATAAATTAGAGCAGCCCTGGGGCTACTCTAATTAATGCTGGGAACAGGTTTGATCCCTGGTGGATCTCAGGATTGCGGGAGGGTAAACATGGCTTCAAGTTATCTCTGCTATACCCCTCTGGTCCTGTACAAAACACAGCTCAGCCAGACTGGAAGATCTAGCCCTCTGAATTCTGAATGCACCCTACATGTTTTAAAAACGTTCAATGTCCACTTGATGTTGTAATTTTCTAAGAGTTGCAGTACTTTGTATTCTCCTCTAGTAAGGTGCAAAAATGAGTGAAACCATGTGACCTGTATTATGTAGATCAGATGTGAAGATCACAAGCACTTTAAAAAGTTGTCACTGTTTATTTGTCTGCCCTTTTCTGATGAGTCAGATTTTTTTTATGTGAATGTTTCTCGTCTGATCTGGCCCTTACATTATCCTCTTACATCCTCTGCTCCTGACAATAACCTAGAGAATCTCTGTCAATAGACTCTCCTCTAAGAGAAATCTCTGTCTGATCCACATAGTTCTCTGAAGACGTCCACGCAGTGTGCAGAGGCGGTCAAAAAAGCAAACAGGATGTTAGGAATCATTAAAAAGAGGATAGAGAATAAGATGGAGAATATATTATTGGTCTTATATAAATTGATGGTACACCCACATCTTGAATACTGCGTACAGATGTGGTCTTCTCATCTCAAAAAAGATATACTGGCACTGGAAAAGGTTCAGAGAAGGGCAACTAAAATGATTAGGGGGTTGGGATGGGTCCCATATGAGGAGAGATTAAAGGGGCTAGGATTTTTCAGCTTGGAAAAGAGGAGACTAAGGGGGGATATGACAGAGGTGTACAAAATCATGAGTAATGTGGAGAAAGTAGATAAGGAAAAGTTCTTTACTTATTCCCATAATACAAGAACTAGGGGCCACCAAATGAAATTAATGGGCAGCAGGTTTAAAAGGAAGTTCTTCTTCACACTGCACACAGTCAACTTGTGGAACTTCTTGCCTGAGGAGGTTGTGAAGGCTAGGACTATAACAGTGTTTAAAAAAGAACTGGATAAATTCATAGTGGTTAAGTCCATTAATGGCTATTAGCCAGGATGGATAAGGAATGGTGTCCCTAGCCTCTGTTTGTCAGAGGGTGGGGATGGATGGCAGGTGAGAGATCACTTGATCATTACATGTTAGGTTCACTCCCTCTGGGGCACCTGGCATTGGCCACTGTTGGTAGACAAGATACTGGGCTAGATGGACCATTGTTCTGATTCAGTACGGACATTCTTATGTTCTTATCATAGTGGTCTCTTCTGGCTTTAAAACCTATGTATCTACTAAACACTATGTATTTCAACTGCATTCAGCAATGACTTCTTTCCAAACCCAACTGAAGAACCATGGTGAGTAGATGGAATGTCCAACAGGAATGGCTAAATCAGTTCAGATTAAATAAAGCTGAACAAAACTGGAATGAGTAGAGCTAAATTATCCAGGAAAACTTGCTCCCCTATTAATTGCTGCTGAAAGTACTGGCCATCTCCCACTAGGGATCTGATCCAAAGTCTGTTCAAGCCAATAGAAATCTTTCCATTGATTTCAATGGACTTTAGAAGAGGCCGTATATTTCCAGCCCAATTTGGAAGTGTCCAGACTTCTCCAAGTGAACCTGGATCCAATTTCCCAGTGAATCGTGTGTGGGTGTGAGGGTGGGGGTGGGGTGGGAGGGGAGGGGAGAATTTTGAGTGAGCCTGATACTATTTATGGTTTTGAATAGAAACCAGGTGACATTCAGTGATTTTGACCCCTATCCAGATAAAACTTAATGAGTTTGGGTGAGTTTTGTGTTTTGGAGATTGTTCTAAGGCAAAATTTGAAGTAAAACATAAGCGGTGTAAAGGCATTAAAAAATACCAAGAAATGGTTGAGCTTTCTAATTCATCTTACGGCCAACTCCTGTGCACCATCATATTTTGCAGAGCTCTGCAAGAACAGTAACTTGGATCAAACTCAAATTGGAACCTCCTGCTTCTCCACAGATCTTTAGACAAATGCTTTTTCAAACCATTGTGTCCTTTGGTTCCCTTTAAGAAAAAAAACTTCTTTGGTGGTTTCAGCAATGGTTTACCCAAGTTTTCTCTTTCTAACTCATCTCATAAGTAATCTAAGTTCACTGGAGGTGGCCTGAGCAATGCATTAACCAGTAAATCATATAGATACCTCCTACGGAGAGCTGGTCATATGTTCTTGAGAGTTGGTGCTTTGCACAAGCATGAGGAGTCTCTTCTTTCCACTTCTTTCTTCCCTTTTCCCCCCGCCCCCACTCTTTTATAATCAGCAAATCATGGTGGTTGAAAATATGGCCAACCAGCGCAATTTGCATTATTGTGGACCTGGTCCTAAATATTCCTTAAAGCATATTCAAGAAATCATATATAATGATTTATATATTTATATATCAGTGGCATGCAGACATACCACTATGGTGTTTGATCTTATCCCATCTCATAAGCTAAGCAGGGATAGAGTTATAAAAGCATGGTAAAGGGGGCCTCAAGAGGTTATCTAGTTCATTCCACATGCTGAGGAAGGATTAAGTATTCCTAGACATCCCTGAGAGATGTTTATCTAACCTGCTGCCTTGTAATGGGGTTTCCACAATCTCACTAGGTAACCTGTTCTAGTCCTTAACTAACCTTATAGTTAGAAAGTTTTTCCTAATGTCCAACCTAAATTGCCTTTGCTGCAAACCAAGCCAATTACTTCTTGCCCTACTCCTAGTGGACTTGGAGAACAAATAATCACCATTCTCTTTAGAACTTCTTACATATTTGAAGACAGTTTTCATGTATTCCATCAGTCTTGTCTTCTCTTCTCTGGATGAAACATAACAAATTCTTTCAACTTTTCCTCATGGGTCATCTTTTCTAAACCTCTTATTGTTGTTGCTTTCCTCTGGACTCTCTCCAATTGGTCCATACCTCTCTTAAAATATGGTGTCCAAAAGCAGACACAGCACTCCAGCTGAAGCCTCCCCAGTGCAGAGGGATGAGAGACCTCCAAGGAGGAACTTACAATGCTCCTGTAAGTGAGTGTTGGTGTTTCTGTAGGTGGAATTCCCCCCTAAGTCTCACTCACATTCTCCAGCATGGCATTAAGGGATATTGTAATGCTGAAAGGTCCTCCTGACCACCTGCAGTTATTATGTATCCTATGTTTTATCAGATATTCTGGCCTTCTCTCTCTCTTAGAGGTGCAACGCCTTGGAACTGTACACTCATGCCCCCATCAGCTGTATTTTCACATTGCCTCAATGCTGTTTCCATTTAGGGGAAGGATGGTCTTGTGGTTAAGACACCAGAGTGGGATTCATTAGAGCTGCAGTCAATTCCCAACAGTACCACAGATTCCCTGTGTGACTTTTGGCAAGTCATTTAATTTCTCTGTGCCTGAGTTCCCCACCTCAATACTTCCTTTCTCCCTCTGATTGTCTGTCGTATTGATCTAGACAGCAAGTTCTTTGCGGGTAGAATCAATATCTTGTGCTGTATTTGTATACCACCTATCACAATGTGGCCCTGGTCTTAGGTGGGTCTGCTAGGCATCACTATAATATAAATAAATAACAATAACATTGAGTTTTGGTGGTTCAGTCCTGCTTTGTTGGTGGTGGGGGGGAATGGGGAGAGGATAAGGGGAATGTAATTCCCAGGGCTGATAGCTCCTGCTTTCTCCAACAAGGGCAGCTCCACACAGTGGTTCGAGTGGGATCTCCTATATCTTCTGTTATCCAAGAGCTGACTTGCTCTGAGTATGATGTGGCATGAACTACCGTTTTGAAAGTAATAAAAGTGGCCTGCACACCAGGCATTCCAAAAGGCTTAGGCCAGGTGGCAGTAGTCTGCTGTTCGCACTCAAGCCCTTCTCTTTCCCCAGGCCAGCATTAAAAATGAAGTCATGCCTCAGACCAAGGAATGTTCCCACACATGGGGTAGCATACTGTTTGGAAATTACGAAGCGGCACTGTGGTGGTAGGAGGGAGAAGTTAAATAGCATTTTATCATGTAGCTGATTTTGACGATGCAATGTAACCATACAGTGTTTCTAGCCGTGTGGGCATCTATGAATGCACTGCTAGAGTAGCACTGATAATGTATAGGTCGCATTATTAGGCATGACAAAGTGGAAGCCGCTTTCAGGGCTTCCACCTTTCCTTGCCACTACTCAAGAATAAAGACCTAATCTAAAATACTGTGCACTATTCTATTGCTCATTTAATTGAGGCAGAAGATCGTGGGAGACATATAGCAAAAGAGGATTAAAGAGATCGCCTGCAATCTATTATATTATTAGGCCACCTTGTATTTTTAAAGATATAAGCATCTAAGGAAATGACATAGGAGATTCCAAACTCTTCTGGTTCAAACAATGAGCCCCTCCATTCTGCAAAAGAGTTTGGTGATAATCCAGTATGAATCTCTTTTAAAGGTCTGTTGGGCATAAATAAATGTCATCTTTACAAACTGGTCCCTTTTTTTTTTCCTTTTCCACAGATCTACTCCACTCTCCTACTCTTGTGTTTCCTGAACTCTGCTGGTTTCATTCAGTCATTTTAATATCCCGGGCACTAAAGAGAATAGAAGCAGGAATCAGGTTTGTGCTGTTAGATTGATAAACAGATGCTAAGCCGATGTGACACAGATGCTACTGCTGAGCCAGGAAAAACAGGTCAAGGTTATTAGGAGAAAGTGCAGTACTGTCTCATAGCTGTAAGCAAAAAGTCCCCACATGGAGTCAGTTTTCTCTCTCTCTCACACACGCACACTCACACACAATTGTCTGGTGGCAAAGGATAGCAGTTCACATCTCAGGAACTTTTTTTTTTTAATTAATCACTACAAAAGAAGGAATCATTTAAAATTGTACACACACACTGCATTATATGTACAACACAGCTTATAAGCAACAGATGCAACACATTACATGTATGGATGACAATGATTATAGGCCCCGATTGTCTCCTACAGGATAAAATAGTACCAAGGGACCAAAAAAAAGGATTCCAAAGCAGGAAAGGATAAACTGCAACCTGTCAAATCTGTGGAAATTTTGGGTGAAATTCTTTTGCCTTTATTATATAGGAGTTCAGAGTGGATGATCGGAATGGTCCCTTCTGGCCCTAAAACATCTATGAAGCTGAGACATTTACAATGTGAACAGAGAGTCATGTGAATGTTGTTTTAGTGAAAGCAGATGTACCACATAAAGAACAGATAATCTTTACCAAAGGGTGGCTGCATTGCCCAGTGGATAGAGCGCCGGATTGGGTCTCAAGAGATGTGGGTTCTATATCCAGCTCTGCCATTGGGAGCTGAGGCTTGTACATAATGTGCTCTGAAAAACCAGGCGCAAAGCTTCTCAATATGGGCACCCAAAATTAGTTGTCACCTTTGGCTTTAATGTCTATTCCTCATGTCCCCATGTATTCCCTGGAGTGTTGTGAAAGAGCACCATAGAAAAAAACACGAACAAAGTAATAATTCTGTATTTCAGTGCAGGATATGGATGGTGTGCTGTAAATAATGCAAGGGGCTGCACACTGAATGATGATCAAAAGAAATATTGAAGAGTCCATAGGGCGAGCACCATCCATCCTTTGCAGTGAATGAAACAGGAAAAAATAGTATTTGATCATGTAATTAAAGACTGTATCATAATGCATAGGTACAAGGAGGCCAAATGAAGGCATACCGACCACCATAATTCTAGCATTTCCTAATTTTTGAGTGCTTACCATTTCATCCTTAACATACTTTCAAAAACTTGGGTGTAGTGTATATGAAATAATAACAGACATGGTAAAGTGCAAGAAGATCTATCTATCTATCGATCTATCTCCTCTTGCATTTTACCATTTCTAATAATGCAATCCATATATTATCACTGCTGCTGTACCAGTGCATTCTTGTAATGGTAAATGACTTGATGCCCATGTTTCTGGAAACACTATTGTGGTTATATTCAGTCATAAAAATCAGCTACATAATAAAATGAGCTAAGATTATAATTTTGCCCTATTTCTGAGTCAAATCTATCCCAGAGGTGATTAATAGGTTCATAGAGTTTAGGGCTAGACAAGACCATTGGGGACATCTAGTCTGAGCCCCTGTGTATCACAGGCTGCTAAATTTCACCCAGTTACCTCCTGAATTGAACCCAATAATATGTGTTTGACTAAAGCATAACTTATGTTTGGCTAAAGCAGATCTTCCAGAAAGGCATCCAGTCTAGATTTGAAGACATCAAGAGATGGACAATCCACCATTTCCCTTGGTAGTTTGTTCCGGTGGTTAATCAACTTCACCATTAATGAATTTTGTCTGATTTTCCATTTGAACTTGTCTGGCTTCAGCATTGGTTCTTATATGCTTTTCTCTGCTAGATTAAAGAGCCCTTTAGTGCCTGGTATTTTCTCTCCATGAAGGTGCTTAGACACTATAATCAAGTCACCTCTTAGGCTTCTTTTTGATAAACTGAACACACTGAGTTCTTTAAGTCCCTCAATGTAAGGCATTTCTTCAGCCCTTAAATTATTTTTGTGACTCTGTTCTGCACCCTCTCCAATTTTACTACATTCTTTCTAAAGTCTGGACACCAAAACTGGATGAAGCATTCCAGTTCTGGTCTCAACAACGCAAAATACAGAGGTCAAATCACCTTCCTACGCCCACTCACTACTTCCCTGTTTATACATCCAAGGACCCCATTAGATCTTTATGCCACAGCATCGCATAGGGAAGTTATGTGGAGTTGCTTGTCCACAATGAAACCTAAAACCTTTTCAGAGTCACTGCTTTCCAGGATGCCATCTTCCCTGCTGTAGGTTTCCCAAAGAGCAATGGCCTAACTCTGCTGCATTCCTGTGTATGGAGTAGAAAACTGAAATCTCCTTTTTGATCCTACATGGTGGTTTGAAGATAACATACTGAATTCTAAGGATCTGACTTTGATTGTACCTTCTTTTTGGAAGGTCACATACACTTTTTCTATACTGCATCCATAAAAGGGAGCCAACCTGGCAGAGTTTCTTATAGCCACCCTTATGTGTCCAACCGTGGGAACATAAGGTTATATCTTTTTAGCAGAGATGATTGGAAAATAGGCTTTTTTCATTATAAATGTATACTTTTCAGAGAAAAATAAAAAACTGAAATATTTCAGATGAAAACTGACCTACTTTGCTTCAGAAATGTTGCTGTGGTTTATCATGAGAATGTTAGTTTGGGTGCCTCATGCTCCCATTCTCCACGGTAGTCTGGGATCCCTGGTCAGACTACCTTTCCCATGATGCACTATGGCCTACCTTCAGGGTGAAGCAAATTTGTTACATCATGAGGTCCCAGGCCATGGTGCATCATGGGAGATGTCATCTGGCTGGGGAGACCAGCACACAGAAGAAATGAGAAATTCAAATACAACTCCCATGAGGCACCGCGGGAGAATATTTGATTCAAAATAGTTTGGTTTTCATCCAAAATATTTTGGTTGTGGACAAAATATTTTAGTTTTCAGGCATTTCTTTGGTACAAAAAATGCTTTTTTTCCCCCACAGAAAGCAGACCCCTTTTGCCAAAAAAATTATTTAGTTAAAAACCCAATTTTCTTTTGAAAAACAGTTTTGATGGAATTATGTTTTTGACCAGCTTTACTTTTTAGGTTTAAAACATTCCCTTTGAAAGGGATGGGTATAAATTGCAACTGTGTACTATTCAGGATAATTGAATGCTAAAAGGTAATGCATCAATATTTGTGAAACAATAAACACCTAGGACCAAATCCTGAGACACGTATTCAGTTTTTTTTTTACTCACAATAAACACTCTCATTGGCTTGAAGTCAACACGATTCTATGTGGACCTAATTGTCCACACAGGTAGGTCTTTTTGCAGGACTGGGGCTTTAGCCTGGCAATGAGGCTTTGACACTTCAGCTTCCTGAGTCAGTCAGAGCTTTTTAGAATCCTGAAGTGGCTAGATTTGAGTTCAGATGGAGGAATGGATGAAGGTTTTGGATGGGGCAGAGGGGAAACGGCGAGCAATCATATATGTTCCACAGCATTTTCCTCATCCCTACCAGGGAGTTACGATCATTGCCTCTGAAAAATGTGGCATGCAATTTTCCAACCTGCCATTTTCAGAGGCCAGCTCAATTACATCATTGCTGTTCTAATATGATAGGTCAGCTATTTCGAGTTAATTGTTAATCAAGTCCAGAAATAACCTCTCTTACCCAAAGCCCTGAAATGAGGTTGCCAGACCAATATATATATAAATAATAAATTCTGTTATTACCGTTGTCATCTGAACAATCTCCAAAAGTCTTAATAATAACAAGCAGAATGGCCTCAGAAATGTTATTGTAAGAGCAAAATAATGCAAACTGCTTTTCTTGTTTCATTATTTTATTATTTCACCTATTTTTTTTTTCAAAAAAAGCATCAGGATCTACAACATAACCCCCCCAAGTGCACACAGACCAAGAGTTTTATCTCTTGCAGCAGCACGATTCCACAGGCATTCGGCAGTTTCTCTGCTGAGCCACTTAACAAACACATTAACAAATGGGTTAGATGAAAACACAATAGCAGTTCATCAACTTTTACAAGGTCACACGTCTAACTTGAACTGTAAAAAATACTTCATTAGTAGCTTCTCATTTGTGTTTACAAACGTGGCTTTTCTTCAAATTTAGGCTTTTCCTCTTCGGATACTTCTAGGAGAATAAAGCCAGTTAATAAATGCTTGAAGTCCCTAGTTCTTTACTGAGAAACCCCTCCAGAGCCCATTAACACCAGTTTTATGGAAAACAGAGTCAGTAGCTGCCTCCGCCATGTGCTGGCACTCTCTAAAAGCCTGTTAATGCATTCCCAAAAGAGCCTGAGTTGGAGGGGGAAAAATCGCTGGAATAGGGTTGACAGGAAAACAAACTCCTGGTTAACACTTAAAAGTGTTGCCAGCATAGTTAAGAATGTGGAAAAAAATCACAGCCCTGACCGACGGAGCTGTGTCAGCAAAAGCCCTAGTGTAGACATAGAAGCTGAGAATGGGAGACAGGATGATTACCTGTTCTGTTCATTCTCTCTGAAACACCTGGCACTGGCCACTGTTGGAAGACAGATGGCCATTCTTATGTTCTTTAGTTATACGGGGAAAAAAGTCTTTTGCTGGTATAACTTATTTTGTTCATGGAAATTGTATCAGCACTCTTCTGCCGGTATAAGCTTCATCACCATATAAGAGGGTTTGCCTTTCTAGTATAGAAAAGAGGAGACTTTTCCAGTACAGCTATACTGACAAATCCTTTCTAAAGTGGACAGGGTGTCATTCCTGAATTCAAGAACCTTGCAAAGAATTATATGAGAAACTGCTTATAGTACCTGGTCCACATTCCACTGAAGTCAATAGAATTAAATAGTCTTTAGAGCAGGCCTTTAGTGAACTCAGGTGTAATGAGACTCCATTTATACTAAAGCCAGGTGACAGCTGCTATTTCAGTGCATAACAGTGTGAAACTTACAGTTCTGGTTGCAGTGAAAAATCCACTTAAAGTGTAAGTATTCACGAAAAAGGGCCATGCTATCTCAATGTGCAGGGTGCACTAACTGTTTTAAAACACATGTAAAAATAAATATCTTCTATAGCTGTGATTTTCAAAGGAGTTGAGTGCCTAACTCCCTTGGGCTCCATTGAAAATCCCAGCCATGAGCAGAAAAATATATATTGGGCCAGATCTTCAGGTGGTGCACATTGACACGTCTCCATTGACTTCAGCAAGAAATGACTCTGATTTACACCAGCAGAGGATCTGTCCCACTGAATATACTTCCCATAGGAACTACTGAACATTCACACACCTATTTGCATTTCTTAACAGTGAGATCTACAGTATTATAGTGGATGCTGAGAAGTATCACTTGAGTAATTTAAAATTGGACAAGCCATAACAATGAAGACTATTTATCATCTTAGGTACTTTTCTGTCTCCCATCACCATGGTATCGGAGTGCCTCACCATTTTTAATGCATTTATCCTCACAACTAAGTGACTGGTCCAGTGTCACCCAGGATTGATTCACAGCAGAACTAAGCAATAATAGTAAAAAGAGAAACAGTTGCACATTGACAGAGAATATAGACTGTATGTTTATTTCTTCTGGTCTATGTGAATGGGGCTCAGTCCTGCTCCCGTTGACATCCATAGGAGTTTGCCATGAACGTAACTGGCAGAAGAATTGTGCTTGTGGACAGCTGTGTTTTTTCATCATCAATTCCTATATCTTTGTGCCCTGGCTAGAGGTAAATGATTTTTTTTCTCCATAAATATTATCTGAGTTCTAAAGCCATTTTCAATGTGAGCATATTTACCACCCCTTTGTGTTTGCTTTCCACAAACTTTTGCATGCGTATCCTTTCACTAGGACAGAGACAAAAAGTTAATTTCAAGCTTGAATGTTCTAATACTCACTATGGGCGAATTTCAAATTGTATATTTTATTCTAAAATTCTCACTTTACAACATGTTGCCTAGTTATGTAAATTATTCAGCTGACACACAGAAACAATGTTGTACCCAAGAGAGTACGGTGTTTGCATTGGACCTTCGGTGGCAATGTTTGCAATTTGTGTTGTGCATAAGACATCCAGTTGGGAAACAGAAATAATACAGTTACAAGAATGCTCTCTGTCTGTATATGTACCAATAGTTTGCTACTATACAAGCTGCCAGTAGATGGTTCCCAAGGATATGTAACATGGTTCCTGGGTTTTGTAGGACCAATAAAACATGTAGGTGTCGAGGGTTGAATATGGTGTGCTCTGTGCCATGTAGTATCAGAAGTAAAAGAGCTTTTTATTTCTTTAATTCATTGTGGTGGCTGACCAGAGGCACTAGCATGGAGTGACTGCACAGATTAAGAATTAGCCACTGAATATTGGTTTCTGATCCCCTCACTGATGTCAAGTTGTACCTTACTCCACAACTTGTTCTGCTGAGTTCAGTGGTTGTGGTTTGAGCATTGGCCTGCTAAACCTAGGGTTGTGAATTCAATCCTTGAGGGGGCCATTTAGAGATCTGGAGCAAAAAATCTGTCAGGGGATTGGTCCTGCTTTGAGCAGAGGGTTGGACTAAATGACTTCCTGAGGTCCCTTCCAACCTTGATATTCTATAATATTCTATGCACTTGTAAGGTAAGGTGCTATTTAATGTGAGTATATGTTTTGGAATAAATTATTTGTGTGATATTCTCACTGCTCTCAACTGTCATGTTATAAAATATGCAGGAGCAGCTTCTGTCTCTCACTGTAGGAGCTTTCTGTTGCTCCTGGTGGAGGAGGAATAGCTGGAAGAAAGGGAAAAAGGTGGGAATGTTGCTATACCCAGTTGATTCTTGGCTGCTGGAGCAGCCCCTTGGGGCCATCAGTGGCTGGTGCAATATACAGCATCCCTTAGGGCTACTTAAACGCATAGTAGGAGCCAGCCCAGACCTTATCTGGCTCAGATACAGTACAAAGATGCTGAAAGCCATCATTGCCCCATCCTCCCTGGTCTTGCACCAAGCACAGCTTAACCTGACTAGAGAACCCGGCCTGCAGTGTTTTAATTTACCTCTGAAGATTCTTGGCAATGTGCCATCATAGAATCATAGCATATCAGGGCTGGAAGGGACCTCAGGAGGTCATCTAGTCCAACTCCCTGCTCAAAGCAGGACCAATTCCCAACTAATCATCATAAGCATCTCTGCTCATTGGGATTTCCATAGAGCTGTTCATCCAAAAGGGAAGCTGGGACAACCTCTACAGCAGGCAGCTTTGTTCTGTGCATTTTAAGAACAATGGTGGTTCTGGTTACAAGGTTAGGGTGTAGCGTCACCAATGTCTACTTTCCAGACATGTTGGTTTCTAATCCTTTGAGTGGGAAAACAGCACTACCCACACTTCCCAGGCATGTCTGAGCCCCCCCCAACTCATTTAATTAGCCCGCTTAATTGACTAACTAATAAGTTACTGTGTGCCAAGGTAGACATTCTAGTGTCCAACAAAAGCCGGTATTAGGTATTTTGGTGGAAGAGTGGGGACAGCATGCTGGAGTCCCTGAAATAAAAATTGCCCTGTTTAGGATTCCTGGGAAAGGTTAAATCTGAATTTTTCAAAAATGTATCATGGGAGGGTAGTTATGGGAAGGAACAGGACACTTTCAACTCTCATTGAATCTTCTAGGAAGAGTTGCTGGGCACTTGGCAGGATCAGACTTCTAGGGTAAGATTGTCACTGTTCTCAGAGGTGCTGGCACAATGTTTATAGTGGGGGTGCTGATATAAACCATATATTTGTTGTTTATTATTACTCCTTGAAGCCGAGAGTGTGGCGGCACCCCTGGCACCCCTCGTTCCTGCACCACTGACTGCCCTGGTACACAATCCCTGCCGAGTTTGTGACTCCAGACATGGTGGGGAGAGTAGGGGCTGCTTGCCCAGTACTATCTCCTGTGAGGATGTGAGTGTGGAGGAGGCTGTGATAGACCTGCCCATAATTCATATTTCTTGGTAAAATAAAATGGCTTTGAGGGGTTTAACAAGGGGCCTGACCAAAACTAGATACAACCAAACAATCTGATGTGTGAAAGGAGGTATCTGAGCTATGTCATGAAGCCGTTGAAAGACAGTCATTAATTACTAAGCATCTTCTTTTATTTAATAGACAATCCCTTGGAGGGTGGAGAAGGAAAGTATTTTACCAACCCCTATTGGGTGTAGAGATGAACTGGAGAAAACTGTCTTAAAAAGCAGGGGTAGCTGCCTGGAGCAGGAGAGGCATTTCTGAACAGGCAAGCTCGCCCAGATCCGGGGGACTGATGGAGAAAGATCTGGACCCAGCAAGGGGAGCTGCTACCTAGACAGCAAATGAGGCAGACCAGAGTGATCAGAGAGGGCAATTTTACACAGACATCCCCACGGAGAAGAAAACCCCTGTAATTTTGAGGAGAGCTGCTGAAGGCTGAAGAAGTTCTGGCCAGAGTCAGTCTAGGGAGATGGACAGAGGCGTCCACATCCCGGGAGCCATGGTTGCCATCAGGCTGTGGCAGCTGAACATAGTTGGGAGACAGTAAAAGACCAAGGAGTTGGGAGAGGGACAAGTCAGAGCCGCAAAGCTTCAGCTCCAGGCAGTGGGGCTCGAGATTTGGCTTCGGCCCCAGGAGGTAGGCTTGGGCTTTGGCCCTGGGCTGTGGGGCTCAAGCTTCAGCCCTGGGTCCCAGCAAATCTCATGCCAGCCCTGGTGACCCCATTACAATGGGGTCCTGACCCACTTTGGGGTCCTGACCCTCAGTTTGAGAACCGCTGGTCTAATGCATGACCTCAGCTCAAGGCTGTTCCTAAAGTCACAATCTAACCCTAAAGAAGAAAACAAAGAAATGTTTTATTTCCTGCTCACCTGCCGAAATGTAATTTTAAAATAGGGAATATTTTATACACTGCTTAAATGCATTTACTATAGTGTGGAAGGCTTTGCCAATCCAGAAGGGAGCAATTCCTCATAGAGTCTAGTACCCTGTCCAACAATGACCTATAGAAAATACCTCATACAGAGGTTATTGTCCTCCCCACACAACTACCTTGGAGACCCTTGTAAATCTCATACAAAAATGCACTAGCTACAGTATAATTACAGAAACAATGAAACACAGGCAACCAACCAAAGGAAACCGCTTCCGCCCCTACTCCTGCATATTTTATATCGCAGCGCTGGACATCAGCTCAATTCGACCATGAGCGAACATGCGGAAATATGAGTTTGAGGCCCATTGTACTTGCAATTTTCCCATTGCATCAGTACCACAGAACGTCTGCAGATTAACTGTAAGAGTTTTCACTTGTTCCGATAATGTATCGTGCTCCATTCTGATTGGAAGCGAGGCGACCGTGTGACACAGCACAAAGAGACACACATTCAAGAGCCTTTTCATTGACTTCTATGGATGGGGACTTTCATTGGGCTTCTTCCCATTGCCCGTCAACGCTTCAGAAGCACTTCTTTTCTTCCCTCCGGCAAACTGACCTCTACGGTCTGTGAGCCCTGGACCAAATTCAGAGGTGATGTTTGAGCTGGGGCAAGATATAGGTCAGTAAGTAGCCGTAATAAGGGTGAAAGGGAATGGAACTGAGTTTAATTTACTGTAAACTAAACTCTGAAGGCACTGGAAATTGCTCTAGTTTAGATTTATCTGAATGAGTCTAACTGTTTTTTCCAGCCCACTCAACATGTAAGTTACAGCAGCTGTGACAGACCCAGACCAGTGGGGTACAGGAGTCTGGTCGAGGGCAAATATACTGGTCACTGGATGAGTAGTTTTCTGTTCCCTGAGTGACCAGAGCAGGGGCTGCACTAGAGTAATCAGGAACCTGCTAGAACCAATTAAGGCCGACAGGCTGATTAGATCACCTGCAGCCAATCAAGGCAGGCTAATCAGGGCACCTGGGTTTAAAAAGGAGCTCACTCCAGTCAGGCGAGGGGGAGCCAGAGGAGAGGAAGTGCGTGTGAGGAGCTGGGAGCAAGAGGTGCAAGGAGCTGAGAGGGAGAGGGAGAGGGTGTAGCTGCTGGAGGATTGGGGAGTACAAGCGTTATCAGACACCAGGAGGAAGGTCCTGTGGTGAGGATAAAGAAGGTGTTTGGAGGAGGCCATGGGGAAGTAGCCCAGGGAGTTGTAGCTGTCATGCAGCTGGTACAGGAGGCACTATAGACAGCTGCAATCCACAGGGCCCTGGGCTGGAACCTGGAGTAGAGGGCGGGCCCGGGTTCCCCCCAAACCTCCCAACTCCTGATCAGACACAGGAGAAGTTGACCCAGACTGTGGGTTCCACCAGAGGGGAAGATCACTGAGGTGAGCAAATCTGCCAATAAGCGCAGGACCCACCAAGATAGAGGAGGAACTTTGTCACACAGCTTAGACTCACCTTTACACCTACCTAATCATTTTTACCAGTGGGTAACTTACACCATCTTCTGTATCACCTCTGATCTCTCACTTATTTAAACACACACATGCACATCTTTATTTTAAGAAGGTAAATTATGTTTTCACACCCTCTCCTCTTGCAGTCGAACCTGGTGATACTGTGCATGCAAATACGCTGTATTTCAGATTTAGCTATAATCTTAATTGTACAGCTGAGGTCTGTTTGATGTTCCTTAAGTGGTGGAATTGAAAGAACAGTTCCCTGCTAACTGGAATAGCTACTAGTTTATTAAATCCTTGATTTGAAATCTTGCTGTCAAAGAGCGCATAGTCAGCTGATGCCGTGAAAGGCTCGCATTGTCAATTCTTGCTGAGCTTTAAAACTGGCATGAAGCATAAAGTGAAGTGACATTAAACGAACTGACAATCTGAGGTTTCCTGTGTAAACCTCCAGGAAATAATAACTTGGGTTTGCAATGTAAAAAGATGACAGAGTAAAAGAGAAAAAAATCAGTAAAAAAGGAGAAATGGAGAATTGTTATAAAAACGAGCCCGGAATAGACTGTAAGAGGATTCCTTTCTCCTCTCCCCCCTCCCCACCCCAATTTAATGATTGCAAAACTAAGGTGATGGGAAAGATTTATGAGGAACATTTTTAAAGGTGGGTTCACCATGTGTGCAGGGCAGACAATGTCTGAAGGGCCTGTGGCTCTTGCACTTTATATAAAATGACAAAATGTGACTATTGCTAGAATAAACAGCACAGAATAGTCTGATATTAGGTACAATAAGCAAAATTGGAAATCATGAAATGGTCATGCACTGTTGCTTAGATGCAGTGTCTAAGTGGACGTACTAAAAATTTGAGTCTTAACCCCTTAGCATCTCAGGCCTCATTTATGCACCAACTTGCACTGGTTTAATTAAACCAGTTTAGTTAAACCTGTACAAACCTATGTGTGGATACTCATATTGTGGTTTAAGGGTATGTCTACACTACCCGCCCGATCGGTGGGTAGTGATCGATCTATTGGGGATTGATTTATTGCGTCTAGTGTAGATGTGATAAAATCGATCCCCGATCACTCTGCCATCGACTCCGGAACTCCACCGCATGCGAAAGGCGGAAGCGAAGTCGATGGGGGAGCGGCAGCAGTCGACTTGCCGCCGTCCTCAGGGCCAGGTAAATCGACCTAAAATACGCTGACTTCAGCTATGCTATTCGCGTAGCTGAAGTTGCGTATCGTAGGTCGACTCCCCATCCTAGTGTAGACCTGGCCTAAAAGAGTGGCTTATTTTGATTTAACTTAAACCCATTCCTAATCAAGTTAAACTAAACTCTAATAAATCTGGTTTAAACCACACTAAGAGTGTCTGTAAACAGGTTTACACCAGTTTAAGTAAATCCATTTAAAATCACACCTTAAATTAAACTGATGTAACTCTCATTTAGGCATCTGGAAATTTCACCATGTGTAAAGTGGGGATAATAATATTTACCTATCTCACAGGAGAATTATAAAGAGTAATTAATTGGTGTTTGGTTAGCACTTATATGATGTAAAGTTCTATATAAATTCTGTGTATTACATAATCTTCTTATAAATTTAGAGAAAGCAGTTTTTGAGATATATGCTTAACAATAAATGTTGGAAGACTAAAAAAAATGAATATACATTTTTCAAAGGCAGATATCTCAAAAGTGGTTTGTCCAATTAATCTGAAATTTACCCCCCAGATTCTCCTCTGGCTAAAAAGACAGGTATAAGGACAAAATATGGCTTATTTTCAGGATGGTAACAGAAATTGGTGATTTGCATCTTGATTCTGCCAAGACTTACACATGTGCTTAGCTTTACACATGTGAGAAGTTCAGTTGAACTAATTCAAAGCAAGAGGAGACTTAATTTTATTCATGCAAATAGACCCACTGAAATCAAGAGGACTACTGATATGCACACATTTAAGTATGCATGTAAATCTCCAGAATTCGGGCCTATGAGCCTCAATTCATGAAGGTCCTGAGAGCCTCTTATGAGGTGTTAAGAAAGCATCTTGTGGAAATGGTCCCTATGGACTTGGTCCAAACCCACTGAAGTCAATGAGTCTTTCCATTGACTTCAGAGGGCTTTGATCAGGCCCCAAATTGTGGATTCTTTATTATGGCTTTGTAATATTCCAAAGATTTATATCTTGGAATTGCCTTATGTTTGTTTTTTTGTTTTTTTTTAAAGTACAAAGCACAATGGTTAAGTGCTTATTTAAGTAAAAATGGTGGAATGAATTATGTTCGTAACAAGTAGGTCTCCATCCATTCCAGTGCTGGATTGATTCGGAGCTGAATTTCACAACTGGACTCATCTGTTTCAAATTTGATCAGTCCCATATTATGACTGTCTGGCATATTCCAGGTAAGAGCAATTGAGGTAGGTTTTCTAATGCTACCAAAGCACCATCTAGTCTATGAGGTGTGGTAGCCAGTAGAGTCCTCTTCTTTAGTGGATAGAACACTGCACTGGGTCTTAAGGGTTCCGGGTTTTATTCCTGACTCTACCATTGACATGCTAGGTGACCTTGGACAAGTTACTTCACCTCTTACCTCAGTTTCCCCATCTGTAAAATGGGAATAATGGTACTGACCTTTCCTTTGAGATCTACTGATGAAAAGCACTATATGAGAGCTACTTATTATTCTGAACCAGATGTACATTTTTTTTTCAATAACTTTGGCAACACATTCATTCAAATCCTTTTCAGCTTAGGGTCAAGTTGTCATGCAATATAACAAAGTTGTCAGTTTCTTTCTTCCAGAAAATGTACCCCACCCCTTGTAGCATTTTTAGTGCATGATGAAGGTCTTTATGTTCTTGCTCAAAAGTGTTGTTCAAGATTGTCAAACTAATTTCAAACAAAATTCACATGCCTGAACCAGCTTCCAGCGGTGGACTCAGAGACATTGCAGTCTATCCTGTGTTCATCTGCATTCTTGCTTTCAGAGCATTCAATTGAATCACATCTCTTTTTTTTTAATCCACTTTTTTTCAATCTTTTAGAAATTCACATCGGACAATGAACCAAAAGGTTTTGCATCACACCTAAGCCACAGATTGTAGAAATGAGATAGAACTTTATTTGTATCCACGATAGTACACATCTGGGAACAAACAGGGCAGTTAGGATTAATTATTTGCTATTGTCATTATGATAGCACCAAGGACCCAACCAATATCAGGGCTCGATTATATTAAACACTGTACACACACACAGTAAGAGACAGTCTTTGCCCTTAAGAGCCTGCAGTCTAAATAGACAAAATATACAAAAGGAGAAAGGAAGGATTAGTATTGCCATTGGGAAATTGAAACAGCAAGAGATTAATTGACTTGCCCATGGCTAGACAGGTTGCTTGTGGCACAGACAGAAATTAAACCCAAGTCTCCTTAGACCCAGTCCAGTGTTTAACCAAAAAGCCATGGGTGGAAATATGGGTGGAAATAGGTCTAACATTTAACCACACTATGTGAACTTCTTGGGTTAAATTTTCAAAGTGACCTCAATTTGGTCTTCATTTGAGCATGTGCAAAATCAGCACGCACCCAGTATTTGCACAATATGGTTTGACCCATAAAACAGAGAAGATTTGAACACAGGAACCTCCTTTGTGCTTAGTTTGCATTGGCAAATTATTTTCCATTTGGAAATTCTACTGTTTGGTGTTAGAGGCCACAGTTTTTCTCATGCAAAATTGGCCAGGAAATTTGGTGCAAAGTGGCCTCCTCTTCCTCCCCCAAGATTTCTTGCAGACCTTCTTCTGGATTTAGCTGAAAATACAGCCTCTGTTTTGCATGATATTTTGATGGTTTTATTTCTGGTAATAGGCCTTGAACTGCAAGTGAAAAAGCCCAGGTCTGAACACATAGAAATCTGAATTAACTTTGTTTTGACATCAGTTCTAGATATGGATAGCTGCATAGGGAGAAGAGATATTGGATAGGATCAATGGACCTATGCCAGTTCACACCAGCTGAGGATTTGGCTCCTATCCCCAACTGTTTGCCTACCTCTAGTTGTATATAGAAGCTTTCTGTAAAGACTGTTGACAATCTTCAGTTTAAAAATATGACCTATCTGCACTTCATTGTACCTGAGTTCCCTTCCAAGGCAGCTGGAAAAATGGTCGTGTTTTAATCTTTATGTCACTGATAAAAGAACATACTTTTATCAGTGACAGGCAAATTAGTTGAAACAATAGTAAAGAATAAAATTGTCAGACACATAGAAAAACATAAACTCTTGAGCAATAGTCAACATGGTTTCTGTAAAGGGAAATCGTGTCTTACTAATCTATTAGAGTTCTTTGAAGGGGGTCAACAAACATGTGGACAAGGGGGATCCGGTGGACATAGTGTACTTAGATTTCCAGAAAGCCTTTGACAAGGTCCCTCACCAAAGGCTCTTACGTAAATTAAGCTGTCATGGGATAAAAGGGAAGGTCCTTTCATGGATTGAGAACTGGTTAAAGGACAGGGAACAAAGGGTAGGAATTAATGGTAAATTCTCAGAATGGAGAGGGGTAACTAGTGGTGTTCCCAAGGGTCAGTCCTAGGACCAATCCTATTCAATTTATTCATAAATGATCTGGAGAAAGGGGTAAACAGTGAGGTGGCAAAGTTTGCAGATGACACTAAACTACTCAAGATAGTTAAGACCAAAGCAGATTGTGAAGAACTTCAAAAAGATCTCACAAAAGTAAGTGATTGGGCAACAAAATGGCAAATGAAATTTAATGTGGATAAATGTAAAGTAATGCACATTGGAAAAATAACCCCAACTATACATACAACATGATGGGGGCTAATTTAGCTAAAGATCTTGGAGTTATCGGATAGTTCTCTGAAGATGTAAAAGCAAACAGGATGTTAGGAATAATTAAAAGGGATAGAGAATAAGACTGAGAATATATTATTGCCCTTATATAAATCCATGGTACGCCCACATCTCGAATACTGTGTACAGATGTGGTCTCTCACCTCAAAAAGATATTCTAGCACTAGAAAAGGTTCAGAAAAGAGCAACTAAAATGAGTAGGGGTTTAGAGAGGGTCCCATAGGAGGAAAGATTAAAGAGGCTAGGGCTCTTCAGTTTGGAAACGAGGAGACTAAGGGGGGACATGATAGAGGTATATAAAATCATGAGTGATGTTGAGAAAGTGGATAAGGAAAAGTTATTTACTTATTCCCATAATACAAGAACTAGGGGTCACCAAATGAAATTAATAGGCAGCAGGTTTAAAACAAATAAAAGGAAGTTCTTCTTCATCAACTTGTGGAACTCCTTACCTGAGGAGGTTGTGAAGGCTAGGACTATAACAATGTTTAAAAGGGGACTGGATAAATTCATGGTGGCTAAGTCCATAAATGGCTATTAGCCAGGATGGGTAAGAATGGTGTCCCTAGCCTCTGTTCGTCAGAGGATGGAGATGGATGGCAGGAGAGAGATCACTTGATCATTGCCTGTTAGGTTCACTCCCTCAGGGGCACCTGGCATTGGCCACTGTCGGTAGACAGATACTGGGCTAGATGGACCTTTGGTCTTACCCGGTACGGCCTTTCTTATGTTCTTATGTTCTTATACTGTTTAGGGTATGTCTCTGAAAGTCAGATTATAAGGAGGAGAGCTACCTTTAACACATTGCCCCGATTTTAATTTAGCATAGTTCCTATCTCTAACTTCAAAACAAGCTGTCTTGGTGGGCGGAGGAGGGAAACAGTATATTACTCATCTACTGCTATGAAACAGTAGCGCCGATAAACTTGGCAGTGGTTCTGAAAGGAGTCATGTGATTAACCCTTCAGGCTAGAGGTAGAAGAAACAGATAATTTCACACAGAATCAGCAACTGAAGGAGAATTATAGTTAGTTAGAAACAAACACACACATATTTGTACGTGTAGGTCATGGGCAATTCAGGTGGATTGGTATATACTCACATGCTGTGCAGAGAAAGCATAAGTAACATGCAATCATCATAGATTAGTGTTACTTATTCCTTACAACTTTTTCACACAGGATGGAAACCACGCTCTTCCATCCCTTTCTGTCATTAGCTGCTGCTTCATTCGGCTCTGTGATCCAGTATTCTGCCATCCCTGCTAAGGGTTCTTCATAAGGTTTCTCTTGGGCACCCTTGTTTCCTCACATGAATTGCTTCACCTTTAACAGCTTCATGTGGGAGTCTGTATGTTAGCATCTGGAGTGCATGCCACAGATTTGTCCAATGCTTCCTTCCACATCTAGCAGAGACAAGCTGCTAGTTGGTAATTTCTTGGCTCTCCTTGTCGATAATAAAGTCTCTCCATCCAAAGTCCAGAATCTTTTGTTGGCATTTATTTTCAAAGGCATCTAGTATCCTATCTAGCTATAATTTTGTAATGACTCATTTATTTAACTTTTTAACTAATTTTCTGTTTGCACATTGTCAGTGAAAATATTGCATTTTTTAAAAAAATTATTTGCTCAAAATGAACAACCCGGAATGTCTGTGAATATTCCTCGTTTTTGGGTTAATTCTTTAGTAACTTGGTGCATACATTTGAAATATGCTCTCTTCTGACTGGACACCTATGTTACTTGGCATATTTCTGATCCCTAATTGGGCGAGTGTGTCTCTTAGAATCAGATTGCTGATGTGAATGCTTGTGACAATGCACAAATATTTTCTAATATCTACTTTAGGTTTCCCTTAGTAAATTCACTCAACAGAATATTCATGGAAAGCAAACACAAAATGGGTGTAATCTTAGTCTTCATTTAAAATTTCAAAAGACTGTTATCTCTCCGAACCCACTCCACCCCCTTTCACCTAGCTCATTCTGTTTTGTTTTTTACCTTCTGGAGAACAAAATGCACCCTCATGCACTATAAAGTGGCTGCAACAGATAATTTAGTGGAAAATACATTTGACTCAACTTATTTGGGACATAAGCACATATCAAAATATAAGTGTATGCCTAAGAATTGTGCTGAATAAGTATTCTTTCCTGAAATGGGCCTATGGAACTGGCTGACCTGATTTTGTCCTCATGAAAGACATGACACAGAGGAGCCTGACAACCCAGGGTTCTCAAATGGAGGGAGAAATCTATATCACCCTACTCCTCCTCAGTGGGGCTCTGCAGAATCACCTGGGTCTGCCTGTGCAGAGTCATAGTGAACTTTTTAAGACCAATCTTGTAACAGAGACATTTCCTTTCCCTGGAGAAATGCCATCCTACTAAGCCATGTGTGAATAAACAAAAAGAACCTAAGTCCCTTAATCCTGTTGATTCCTGTTTCTTTTGACATTTCCATACTTCCACCATGTCAGGCCAGTTGAAGGAAGTTCAGCTCAGAGTACACAGGATTGTTGAGGACCAAAAAAGATCTGTGAATTTTCCTCTGCTGTTTAGAGATCAATCTTCATAAGAATAGCTAATCAGCTGTTAACAACGCTGTATACCTTCCAGGGAGTCTGCGAGCCGTGACCAAGAAGAGAAACAGCAAAGGGGGGATTGGGGAATATAGATAATGAGGATAATATAGAAATATTCTATTATTATTAATTGCAGCCTCCAACAGACAAGACAGGAGAAATGCAGGGATGGGGAGTTAAATATTGTCCCTTTCTTGGGTTTGATTATATCAATAATAGCACAGGGCTGCCTGTATTGCCCTTAATCCATTCGCACAACGTCAAGGGATGTCAATGGGTGAAATTCATCAGTCCAAGTTCTATGCACCACTTAATGACCTATTCCAAAGCCGTAAGTGCTGCCCAGGCCTCCTGTTGCCCTTCTGCACAGGAATAAATTTCACCCATTGAGAATAATGACCAAGTATTAAGCGTTGGGGATGTGTCCTTATTGTTGTGGATGATGGCCTTAAACATATGTCATTTAAGCAAAATTTGTGCTTCAGTTAAAAGGTTAACTGGTAAGTGCAATCTTACTAAAACCGTGAGCGTATGTCCGAAAAACCAGGGCTTGTTTCTAACACTGTTGTCAATATGTAGTCTAACCTCTTTGTTAAAAATGAATAAATACAAATAAGGCAGTTTATATCAACCAGGGTTGCAACTCTAGTTTCTCCATTGACCTTCGGTACCCAGATTTGTATGTACACCTCCACCTCGATATAACGCTGTCCTTGGGAGCCAAAAAATCTTACCGGGTTATAGGTGAAGCCGCATTATATCGAACTTGCTTTGATCCAAAGGAGTGTGCAGCCCCGCCCGCCCGGAACACTGCTTTACCGTATTATATCTGAATTCATGTTATATCGGGTCGCGTTATATCGAGGTAGAGGTGTATTACATCTAGAGGCCTCAACTGAGAGAAGAGCCCCAATGTGGTACGCACGGTACATAGAGAGAGAAAGGTACAGTCCCTGCTCCAAATCACAGGCAAGCTAAACACTGCTCTTTCCATTCACAAGAGTTTTGCAGTGAACTGGGGCTTTTTCACTAATTGTGCAAAATTGTCTGAAAGTTTGGTCATGGAATTTTTGAAAGAAATATTCTGCAAAGCTGGAGAAAATAAAAGCAAAATAAAAATGACTTTAATAGAATGCCTTGCAGTCTGTTAGATGCCACTTCTAGGCTCTCTCTTCCCTCCCTACTACTCATTCTTCCACACATCTGGCCATCCGCTGGGATGGGAATAAAAGCATCTTCATACAAAACATCAAATCCACCATTGGTTCTTACAGGTGTTAATGCTGTGTGAGGGCAGACGGTTACATAGCTTGGTGAGGTTTTCCATAGATCAGCTAGGTGTCCACACTCCAAATGTTTTGGAGATGCTCCACCACTGGATTTGTACACAGTTTGGTTCTGCAGAGGCTGTTTTTCAATGCATTTGCACACATAAGAACAAATTGCACCCAGCCCTCATCTGGGTATGCAGTGAACCTCTACGCAAGTCATCAGCACAAATTGAACTCAAGACCTCAGCTGTAACAATCATAAGATTCTAACACTTGACTAAAGGAATAATTCCATTCAATGGAAGCTGTAGTAGACTCATCTTCTTGTGTGCACCAACCCCTAGGGCTGGAGAAAGACCCATGGATGCACAAGGAGGAGAGGGTGGGGAAAAAAATCCCTTTCCCCACTATAGTTAAAAATCTTAGCAAATAAATCTTATTCTGTGCTTTTAACTTTCTAGATCTTTCTTTGGCTCTTCTGCTTCTATATCCATGTCCACGGACAGTCCCCCTCTTTCAGCTGACTAATAATAACCCAAAGGGTAGAAGTCATCATATTTTCATTTTCCCTTTGCCCTTCTAATAATTCCCTGTGAAGAAACTTAATACTAGTTGAAAAAATTGTTTGTTCCTTTAAAAAAAATAAAGATGACTTCTACTTTTTGCCATGACAGACAACCGACCCCAATAATGATGAACTAAGTTTCCTCTTTAAAACCTTTGAAAATCTGACTTACCCACAATATAATCAAAGTACCATTCACTTACATGCAGCCATGAATTTACCACCGAGTTTTCAGAGCTGATGTCAGATTTGGTTTCTAAGGTTGTCCTGGGTGATTTTAATATTCACTTTGATATCCCCTTTAGATTCCCGCACATGAAAATTTATGTCTGTGCTGGAGGCTTTTCTTTTTCTTTTTCTCCCCAATATATTCAGCACCAACAGTAAGGAACACATTTTAGACTCTCTAGGTTTTAATTCCAGGCCAGGACAAATTCAGTAATCAGTTAAAAATATTCTAGATCACACACTTATTACATGTGCACACATCTTCTCCAGGACTATCATACTCTGTTACAGTGTCTGCTGATCTTGCCATCTACTGGACCCTGCCAAACTGCCTAATCATATTTCCAGTTCACATCTAGCAACATAGGAATTGCCATATAAGAGCTCAGCAGACCAATATGATGTCTAGTCTTACATTCAGTCTCTGACCATGGCTGATGATAGAGGTTTCAGAGGAAAGTGCAAAAAAAAATTTACATTATTACAATATACATGCAAATATTATACCATGATGTGAAATCTCACCCTGAAGCCAGCTTTTGATGAGTCCACTGTCTTCATCTTTGAACGTGGGAGTAGAGTTGTACACTTCTACCCTCATAAACAACAATGGAATTTGGTCCCATCTTCACCTGTTTATAATTGCTCTGTTTTGTCAATGTTTCTGGGTTACGGAAGAAGGGTAATGGAATCTGAAGGTCAGAGACTGGTGAGTGTGCGAAAATCATCTGGTCTTACAGTTCACTTTGAAATATGCAAACTGCATCTCACCCAATATCAAAGTCTATTGAATAGGCAGCACATTTTTCTAATATCTCTTTAGGGAAACTTTGCCCTACACGTCTATTAGGTGCTATCATTCAGAGGCATAATTTCAGCTAACATTGTTATGCTGAATATACGCAGGTTTATGTTTCGATCTCAGCTGACCCTAGGGAACTAATTTCTGATTCAATTAAATGACTAGGTGACATTCAGTCTGAAATTCTTCCTGAAGTTAAACTCTGAGAAAACATAGCTCATACTACCACCCTCCTGAACAATGCTGCAATTTCCTTTTGATGGGAACATTGTACAGTTTGCTACCAAGGCTTCCAACCTTGGGATTGTCATTGTCCCAAGCTGATAACCCATGTGGTTACATCACCAAGACCTCATCCTATCATCCCCAGACCTAGCCAGATTATGGTTACTCTTGTCTCCAAAGGATGCTAAGGCTTTAATTCATAACTTTATTGCATCTCGGCTGGATGACTGTAATTCATTGTTCTCAGGCTTCCCAGACAGCTTACGAGTTAAAACTTATACAGAATTTTACAGCCAAGCATATTACAAAACCAATGTTCAGGTCTTAGTACTGGCTCCAGGTGATGTTTTATCTTCTCCATCTTAGAGGGTGTGATTCATGACTGATGAATCTCCAAAGATTTAGAGTTTTCATCAAATAACCAGTATTTTAGGAACCAAATTAATCTATAGTAGCCAGTGGAACTACACCCAGGATCCGTTTGTCCCTTGATGTTTACCCAAATTTTAAATGAACTACTAAGCTGAAAGTTTCTTATGAAATGTATGAGGTTTCCTTTTTCTGCTCAGGCTGTACCTAGTTTTTCTGGAGATGTCTGAGTTAGTGGTTGGAGCACAGGGCTGAAGGTCCTGAGTTCTGGTTCTGACAACATTTTACACCATGGTCTTAGGCAAATCACCCAGGCTGGGATCTACAAAAGGTTTAGATTCAGCCTAACTCCACACTTATTGAAGCAGAGTTAGGCCAATATGGGGCGCTTTGGAAAATCCCACCCTTAACCGCCGTGCCTTGGTTTCCCTATCTGTAATTGAATATAATGATACTTGCTTGCCTACACCACAGAGGTATTTGGAAGATTAATTTTACAGGCCAACAGTTTCAAATTTAACTGCCTAAAGTTCGGCACCTAAATCCGTATTTAGGCATCTAAGAAAATGGCCTGATTTCTCGGAGGTGTTGAGCAACTGCAGCTTCCACTGGGTTCAAATTTAAAGTGAAGCATATGCTAAAGCAGTATTGTGAGCTACAAGAGTTCAAAAATCATGAGCCAGACCCTGAAACATCATGAAATTGGCATGAAAAGCATGAGATTTAAAAAATAATAAATGTTGGTTCTCTCTCCTTTTTGTTTGTTTCTTTCTGGTTTCAATCCCTTTAGGGTGTGCTGGGGACTTATTTTCGGAGTTTACCTTGAAACCATGATGGGGATAAACTGACTTTAAAAATGATTCTCACGTAATCACCTGACTCCAGGAGTTGGGGCTTTAAGAAAAATGCCAAATATGGCAAGACATACAATAAAATCATGACAGTTGGCTGTGAAGCTGTTAGAGCAGGTGCCAGCTCATACCAACGCTCCTAGGCCTCTCTGAAGACTGACAAATACATACCTGAAAAGCAGTCTGGCTCACCTGTATGTTAGCATTTTTTAAATAGATGTTAAGTGAATAAGATGTGTTTAGTGTTTAGACTTGATGAAATGCTTGTAGAATGCTTCATGCATTGATCTCACTTGTAACATCTGTAGCCCATGGTATAAAATTATATTGAATGCAATGTAAACCCCTGCAATCAATCAGGAAAGATGTATTAATTGGCGTAAAGTGCTGCTCCTGCACACAAGAAGGCCCATGGAAACCAAATGAACTGTTGTAAAACATCAAAGGACAAAGACTTTGTTGGTTGCTCTCCCCATTCCACCACCCATCCATGAAGAGGGCACCTCCACGCAAACTCACCTCATCAGCTTGAACTCTGTGGGAAGGGAATAAAAATGCCTGATGAGAAGGAACTAGATGTCACCATGCTGCTTGGAATTCAGAGAGGGAAATATTTTGAAGCATAAGCAAGGGATCCCCATGCTGCATGGCTTGGATTAGCCTTAAAGGACATACAGAGCTTGCATATTATAGCTTTTGGAACCTAAGACTGTATCTGATTTGTGTGTGAATGTTTAACCTTGTAAATAACTCCTCTATTTCTTTTTCTTAGTTAATAAATCTTTAGCTAGGATTATAGGATTGAGTACACGCTTTGTCTTTGGTTTGAGATCTCAGGTACAATTGACCTGGGGTATGTGATTGGTCCTTTGGGACTGGGAGTCCCCTGAATATTATTGTGATTTTTGGTGTAAGAGTCCACCCCAAAGGCAGGCTTGCTGGGTGGCAGGACAGACAAGAGCGCCCAAGGTCTGTGACTCCATGTTAAGGCTGTTCCAGGGCTTTAAAAGTTCTCACTCGATACTTGGTTGGTGAAATCTATGTATAGAACACACGGTTTGGGGTTTGTGCCCTGGTTTGTGGCCATCTGCCCTGAGGTTGGCACCCATGGTCATGAGCCACTCCAGGCAGCTTGATATTGACAATACTGTCATTAGTGCTTTGCTGGATGTGGACCTTTCCATTGATTTCAATCGGGATTTTATCAGGCCCTTCGTCCCTCTGCGTCTCTTTCCCCACCTCTATAAATGGGGATAATACTATTTCCCTGTGTGACAAGGGTGCTGTAAGGGTAAATTCATTCATGTTGGTCAGGAGTTCAGTTATTAGGGTGATAGGGCCCTATGGGTACCACGTAACATAGTGAATTTGGCCCAGTGTTTATGAAGTGCTTTACAAACGTAAAACACCATATACGAGTTAGCTATTCACAATAGTGATGGCAAAAATAATAATAATTTCAATTATTAAAACGGAAAGAATCTTAAACTTATTCCACTATCAATACGGTTTGATTACATCTTGTATATTACTAGGGTGACCAAATGTCCCGATTTTATAGGGACAGTCCCGATACTTGGGGCTTTTTCTTATATAGGCACCTATTACTCTCCACCCCCATACCGATTTTTCACACTTCCTATCTGTCACCCTATATATTACTAAGAACCTGACAGTTACTCATAGATCAGGTTAAAAAAAAAAACGTGGATGGAACATTTCTCTGCCAGAAAATGCTGTTTCATCCAAATCGAAATGTTACACAGGAATGTGTCAATTTTGATAAAATTTTCAATGGAAAAAATTTAAAATGGATTGAAATTGAAATGGGGAATTATATTATATCAACAATATATTGTATATGTTATATTTTATATTACATTGTAATGTTTTGATGTTAAACATTTTGATAGGGTAATTTCAAGTTTCCAGATCAACATTTTTAGATTTTTCATTCTTCAGAAAGAGGCAAGGTGGGTGAGGTAATATCTTTTATTGGACTTCTTCAGCTCTGTGTAAACTCCAAAAGCATGCCTCTCTCACCAATAGAAGTTGGTCCAGTAAAAGATACTACCTCACCCACCTGTCTCTCTAATATCCTGGGACCAACATGGCTACAACACTGCATGAAAAAAGTTTTGACATTTTGAATTTTCACTCTGATTTTGGATAAAAACAAATTTTGAAATGTCAGAATTTCCCACAAGATAGAAATTCCATTTTCTGACTAGCTCTAGTTACAGTGATGAGCATTTTAATTCCCCAAGTGATCCACTGAGATAAATGGGATTATTCAAGACATAAAGTATTAAACAGCATGAAGGGTAATGAATCTGGCCTTTTTACTTTCTGCACAAATACAGTGTTGTCTAAATTCATATCACCGCAGGGTAATGATTACATTCCATCTCTCCACCCTTTAAGCCCCTGGAAGAGAGATGAAATTCAGTGTTATAATTTCTATTTGTATTTACGTTAGCAAAACTTGTTTTTCCCTTTTTTAACAGAACAGCATTTGGCCCATGATTCAGCAAAGTATTTAAGTATGGGCTTAATTTTAAATACATGCTTAAGTTTCATGAGATTTAAGCACACACTTTGCTTAACAGGTATGTACTTCAGAACATGCTCAAAGTTAAGCATGTGCTTATGGCTATGATTTAGGAAAAAAATTAAGCAGATGCTTAAATTTAAATATATACTTAAGTTCCATAATAAAGTCAGAGTTACATGTTTTATGATGCTTTGCTTAAATCAGGGCCTTGCAACCTAAAGCCATTTGACAAGTATCCCTTTAAGACCTCGTGCTGTATATTTACCGAGTACCAAGTGTGACAGCGTTTCTGTAGGCAGCTTGTATTGTGCATCTGTGAAAAGAGAGACATAATGAAAATGCTGACAGACCCTTGTGGATGCTGCTGTAATCAGTCCTGAGTTTAGCTATTCTGTCACCTGCCCATTGAGTAATTATATACTTATATATATATATAGATATATAGATATATATATACAGAGAGAGAGAGAGAACGGAATCTCACCAAATGGCAATGCAGCTTTCATTTCATGTCATCCATTTTTATTTCATGCACAATATGGAAAATTCACCGATTTCCAGTCCATTAAAACACATTTCAGAGCCGTGTTGTTTGAAGTTACTTTACTTCAGAAACAGCTCTTTTCAATTAACTCTGAAACCTCTTTCAACAGCCTTTCATAAATAGGCCAACATCAATGGCATGCTCTGAGTCAGTATGTATCTCTAATGGAAATGCACAATGGGCCGCGCTCCATGCCTGCAGGGAGAACATCTTCCATTTCAGACAGATTCAATGAGAAGTTTTGCCAGCTATTCTGGGTCTCTCACTTTTTTTGTCTCAGGTTTAGCTCACAGCTGATCAATGGCTGTGCTTTTTTAATTACACTGTACGGTCTGTAATGATTTGTCACTCATTGAACCTGGGTGTTCTTTTTAGGTGGTATAAGCAAGGAAGAAAAAGGAAGTAACATTAAACGCTGTCAGTGAAGGCAGTGGGGTTGTTTCACCTGCACATCCCAGTGTGCTGAGGCTGCCTGCACTGAAAGGAATAAATACATGCAATTGGGGGAAAAAATTAAATGGCAAGAATACTGAGGTTCAGATTTTCAGATGTGGATGCCTAGACATGGGGTAACATTTTCCACTTCACCTAAGTGGTGTAATTGCCAAGTCACTTCTGAAACCAAGATTCATTATTATATTATTAATTATTATTACCATAATGCAGTGGCTCTCAATGTTTCCAAACTACTATACCCCTTTCAGGAGTCTGATTTAAAAGTAATAATTGGAGATATACCAATCTCCTAGAACTGGAAGGGACCTTGAAAGGTCATTGAGTCCAGCCCTCTGCCTTCACTAGCAGGACCAATTTTTGCCCTAGATCCCTAAGTGACCCCCTCAAGGATTGAATTTACAACCCTGGTTTGCCAATGCAATGCTCAAACAGCTATCTGATCCAGTCTTACATACCCCTAATTTTCATCTCACTTAAAAACTGCTTACAAAATAAGACATAAAAATACAACAGTGTCACAGCCCACGGTTACTGACAAATTGCTAGCTTTCTCATTTTTACCATATAATTATAAATCAATTGGAATATAAATATTGTGCTCATATTTCAGTGTAAAGTATATAGAGCAGTATAAACAGTCGTTGTCTGTATGAAATTTTAGTTTGTACTGACTTCGCTAGTGTTTTTTATGTAGCCTGTTGTAAAACTAGGCAAATATCTAGATGAGTTGATGTACCCCCTGAAAGACCTCTGTGTACCCCCTGGGGTACGTGTACACCTGGTTGAGAACCACTGCCATAGTGACCAGGAGCCCTAGACATAGACTCATAGTCTCATAGACTTTAAGTTCAGAAGGGACAATTATGACTTCATTGCGCTAGGTGCTGTACAAACATAGTACAAAAACTGGTCCCAGCCTCAAGGAGCTTAAGCCCCCAAGACACTGAGGCATATTTGAAAATTTTACCCTGAGGCTCCCTAGTTCACATATCTAAATAAGTGCCTTGTTTTTCAAAAGTGCTAAGTACTCAGCAGTTCCTTTTGACTTTGATGTGAGCAGCTGGCTGTTTATTACTTTGGAGAACCCAGCCATTTGAATGGCACCCTAAATATAGACATAGGTTCCCAACTTTAAACATCTACAAGCGAAAATCTTCCCTGGCAATACAATGTGCCATATCTTTCCTCTACACCCTTCAAAGACACGTCTCCAGCACTGTTTCTCAGTATGGGGGTGCAGTGGGGTTTACAAACCCCATGCTGAGCACAGAGAGAAGGGAGTCATCCCCACTTACAAGCAACCAGGCTGACCACACCTCAGCACAGCTGCCAGAGCTGCCAATCATGGAGGCATGTGCCCACAGCTGGGACCAATAAGAAAAATAAGCCCAGCTATAAAGGAAGGAGAACAGAGAGCAACTGGGAGGCAGAAAGGCCTGGGGTAAGAGGGGAGAGGACCATCCCGTCCCGTCCTATGCCAGGATGCTGCTAGGAACCGGACAGTGAGGCAAAGGAGAACTGCAAGCCCTAGGAGGCAAAGGCCTGACTGACTTAAGTTAAGTTAAGTTGATGGGCTGGGCTAGTTGGAGATGAACAGAGGCAGAATCAGTTAGGAGAAAGCTGGGACCTCTAAGGAGACTGGCTCAAGCACAGTTGATAGGGGGTTATGTACCTGATGTGTGAACAACTCATCCTTAGTGGATCTAAAGAAAAGGGTAACAGGCTAGGACTCAGGAGATTTGGGTTCTGCTCCTTGCTGTGTCACTGACTAGCTGTGAAATCTTGGGTAAAGCACTTCACCCCTCCAACATTTTCCTGTTTCACCTATTTAGATTGTGAGCTCTGTTGGCCAGCACCTGTCTCTTAGTATGTATGTGTTTGTACAGTGCAGAGTCCAGTGGGTCTCCAATTTCTATTGGACCCTGTAGACATTATGAATGATTAATACAGTAAAGCTTTTCTGCACTTACTTCAAACTTTTTTCAAAATAGTCTACTTTTCTCATGTGAACCAATGACATTTTACTTCTCTAAATGACTTTTTAAACTGAAATATGTTGAATGTGCAAAACTGAAGAATATTTACTTTTTGGCAAGTGAAGACAAACTCACATTAGAAGCTTGTAAAGTTTCAAAATGGCCAGCTGGCAGGTTGCAAATCAAACACCCCCTCTCTCCCCACCTCCCCCAAGCAAACAAAACATTTCTGACAGACCCCCCGAAAAAACCAACCCTTTAAAAAATGCAATAAAAATATTGACTTAAAATTCTCTGAAACAATGACCGGCTTTTCTCCATACCTCTAGGACTCGATCTTGAACACTAATATGGGATACTAACCTTACTCAGGTGAGTAGACCCATGAAAGCCAGCAGGATTCTGCACCTGATGTTTGAGGGGCTGATCTCCATGGGGTTACACAAGAGAGAGCAGCATATGACAGGGTTTGTTGTGAGAGGGTTCTTTTAACCTGACCAGAGAGCACCAACTGCTGTCAAAGGTATGAATAAATCAAGGCCTTCCAGCCTCACATCTTTTCCACCGCTACACCCAAAGGGACTTGCCCAAAGCACCTGGCTCAGAGATGCCCTTTCCCGTCCCCTGGGTGAGACAGCCTGGAGGGGTTTTCAGGGACAAACTAGGAGAATCTCTAGGTCCTGGGGGATCCTTCCATAAAGCAACCAGAGCTTGCTACAGACAGGTGTACAGGGGATAACTGGGAGCCTTCCCACACTCGTCCACATTCTCCTAGGGGGCGCAAAGGGGTATGTGTGAGGCACCAAGCCTGATGGCCTCCCCTTACCTCCATTGGAGCAGGACAGCAGCTGGGAGGAACCTTCACATCATTACTCATTATACTCTGGATATGCTATTGTTTTGATGCTGAGATCTGAAACTGCCCCTGTGCGTTTGGTTCCAGGTCAGCTCTAAAGTGGGGCTGTGTTCCATGCACAGTTACAAGGCATAGCAATGTTGCCAACTCTCACAATTTGATATTTGGTGTTTTCTTAAAGCCCCAGCTCCTGGAATCAGATGATTATGTGAGAATCTCAGGTTTCATTTAAAGAATAGAAACAAAAAAAAGAGGAAGTTTTGAGTTACAGAGAAAATCTTAAAAATGTGAATCATAAGGACTCAAAAACCAGAAAGTAACATTTAAAAAAGGAGACGCACTTGTGTGTGTGTGTGTGTGTGGTTTTTTTTTTTGTCTCAATATTTATAAGCAAATTTTGTGACTTTTGGGGGGCCTGACTAATTATTTTTGAAAACTTATACTGCATATGGGTCCAGAATCTTGCAGAAAAGTTGCTCTCCAGATTTCAAATCAAGATGATAAAAAATCACATGAAAACAGCTGATCTCATGAGATTTCTGCCATCCTGGGTCAGATTTATTTACATTAATATTTGCGTGATATTTTCAAAATGTAAAATGATAGAGACGTGTTAAGTATTATTTGTCTAAATTCTGCAGTTTTTACTCAGGGCCTGATCCTGAAAACACTTCTTCGTATGACTTCAATTGAACTAGAACTTTTTAAAAAACAAAAAATCCCCCCACTCCTTGCCCATTTTTTCCCTTCCCCCCTATTTTTGAAAAAAAAATGTTGAAATTTCATTGAAATTTTTCAATTGCTGAACAATTTGAACTGGTTTTAAAAAAAAAACAATTTGTTGTAGTGATTTTTTTTTCTTTCATGGATGAAAATTGAATTTTCTTCAAAACTCTCCCTTCCCATCCTTGGTAATTGTGCTTTTTTTTCTGATGGGGAAGGCGAGTTGCCCAGCTAAAGAGAGAATTGAAATTTCATCAGAAACTCACAGTTTGGGAAAATCTGACCATCTCTAAATGGGGCTGTTGATGTGAGTTAAGTTTTTGGTTTCTCGTGTGTAACTACGTGAAGTTATTAGGCTGTCAGGGCCAGATTTGTGAAGGTATTTAGGCACCTAAAGGTGCAAATAGATGCGTGCTGGGATTTTCAAAAGCACCTAGAGGCCAGATCCAAAAGAGTACTTAAGCATTGTAATGCCCAATCCCTACGCCCCCTGCTGCCCAGTGGAATCCTCAGCCCTGAGATACGCACCTAAGGATGAAATCCTCATAATGTAGGAAGCTGAGTGAGGACCCAACTAAACTATCCAGTGTTGTCAGAGCGGTACCGGTGTGGTGCTCTGCTGTCTCCTTGTTGATATCACTCGGCTGCGTGTGTGAGTCCCTCTGTGTGCTGCCCCAGCTCTGCAGAAGCTGACACAGCAGCCCGACGAGAATCCCCAATGACCACAGAGTCCAGTAAGATGCAAAGCCACGGCGGTTATTGCGACCTCGACACACAGCAGTTTCTGTCCCTTTCTTCTTAGCCTAATTCAGGGCATACTACAGAAAGTGCCTCTTGGCAGGACCCGGCTGGCGTGACTTTCCTTCCCCTCCCCTACGGCCGGACACAGACACCTCCCCTGATTCTTATACACTTATACACCAAACAAGTTAAACAACTCTATTCATCATTTTACCCTTTTGCCCCTGTCATTGGGATGGGTCGGTCTGTCCTCCTGTTATCTATGGAATGTTTCAGTATAGTGTGTTCTAGTGCTGTGTTTATGCTAGGTGAATGCAGCATCAGCCCTTTCCGTGCCAGCTTCTGTGAGCAGGGCCTACCTCTGGCTCAGCAGCTTTTTTTGCTTTATTATATGTTCTTGACCATTACTTTAGTTCAGGCCTCAGGCCTCATACTGGGCCTTTATCAGGGCCTGCACTTACTACATCCAGGAGTAGAAAGGGGTGCGGCTAGGCCTAGATTTTCAAAAGTATTTAGGTGCTGCCCTGACAGGCCAGAAAGATGAGCTAGGAATGGCAAAGGCAGCATCTTCAGCCACCTAAAGATCTTTAAAACTGGCCCTTAGTCTTTAGTCAACCAAAAGTCTCTTTGGCTGGATGTCTTTGGAGACAGTTCCATGAACACCTCTGCTCAGTGTGCAGCTGTGGTCAAACAAACAAGATGTTAGGACACATGTAATGGGGTGGAGGATATTGTGGAGATTATTACAAAGCCCTTATAAAAAACAATGCTGTGGACTCATCTCAAAGACTGTGTGCAGTACTGATCATGGCATTTTGAAAAAGGATACGGCAGAATTAAAGGAAGTTCAGAGAAGAGTGATGAAAATGATCCAGGGCCTGGAAAAACTCTCTTGTGACGAGAGATTTTAGTTGCCCTTCTCTGAACCTTTTCTAGTGCCAGTATATCTTTTTTGAGATGAGGAGACCATATCTGTACGCAGTATTTAAGATGTGGGCATACCATCGATTTATATAAGGCAATAATACATTCTCCGTCTTATTCTCTATCCCCTTTTTAATGATTCCTAACTTCCTGTTTGCTTTATTGACTGCCTCTGCACACTGCATGGATGTCTTCAGAGAACTATCCATGATAAGTCCAAGATCTTTTTCCTGATTCGTGGTAGCTAAATTAGCCCTCATCATATTGTATGTATAGTTGGGGTTATTTTTTCCAATGTGCATTACTTTACATTTATTCACATTACATTTCATTTGCCATTTTGTTGCCCAATCACTTAGTTTTGTGAGATCTTTTTGAAATTCTTCACAGTCTGCTTTGGTCTTAACTATCTTGAGCAGTTTAGTATCATCTGCAGACTTTGCCACCTCACTTTTTACCCCTTTCTCCAGATCATTTATGAATAAGTTGTATAGGATTGATCCTAGGACAGACCCTTGGGGAAGACCACTAGTTATCCCTTTCCATTCTGAGAATTTACCATTTATTCCTAGCCTTTGTTCCCTGTCTTTTAACCAGTTCTCAATCCATGAAAGGATCTTCCTTCTTATCCCATGACAACTTAAGTTACGTATCAGAGAGGTAGCCGTGTTAGTCTGGTTCTGTAAAAGCAGCAAAGAATCCTGTGGCACCTTATAGACTAACGTTTTTTTTGCATGAGCTTTGTGAATGGGATGCCCCCACTGCAAGGATAATAGCAACCACAGATCTTCTTTTTAATTTAAGTAAGAGCCTTTGGTGAGGGACCTTGTTAAAGTCTTTCTGGAAATCTAAGTACACTATGTCCACCGGATCCCCCTTGTCCACATGTTTGACCCCTTCAAAGAACTCTAACAGATTAGTAAAACACGATTTCCCTTTAGAGAAACCATGTTGACTTTTGCCCAACAATTTATGTTCTTCTATGTGTCTGACAATTTAATTCTTTACTATTGTTCCAACTAATTTCCCCGGAACTGACATTAGACTTACCGGTCTGTAATTGCTGGGATCACCCCTAGAGCCCTTGACAGCTCTGATATAATAAGGCAATTCCTATGCCCCTATATCAATTGTCTTGGGAATAGAAATGCAAGTGGTGTGATTACAGCCAGTGAAGAAGGGATGGTTTAGTAGTAAAGCCACTGGACTTTCAGAAGACCTGGCTTATATTCCTAGCTAAGCAAGAGGCTTCCAGTTTGGCTTTGGGCAAGTCACTTAATCTGTAAAATGGAGATGCTACTTCCCTGCTGCTCAGGGGTGTTATCATGAGGATAAATCTATTCAGATACTACATTAATTTGAGAAACTGAAGACTTAAAAAATGTAAGTGAACCTATAGTACTCTGAAAACATCAAACTGAAATGTCAAGTGGTAGAACACAATGTGTATCTGAATGGCTGTAGTACCACCAGTTTTGTGGGCAAGGCCAAAAAAGTAGAATGAAGGCTAGATCCTCAAAGGTATTTAGACACCTGACTACCTTTGAAATCAATGGGACTTAAGTACCTATATACTTTTGAGGATCTTGGCCAAATTAACTAGTTAGTGAAACACGAATCAGCTTGGACCTTTACCTCAAACTCTTAATGATCCCACACCAGTACACAGGTTTAAATAACTTGGGTTCACTTATAATCATTATTAATTTTCAGTGGTGGATGACTGCATGTCAAGACACTTCCTGGTTCAGGATCAGAGAGGAAGTAGAAGTGCAGGTGTAACAATGCTTAGTACTTTTCATCTTCAAGACCCAGATCCAGCAAAGCCCTTCAGCATTTGCTTAACACGTGCGTCCAACTCAGGGCAGCATCCTCATTCAGGAATGCACATAAGCACATGTTTAAATTAAAATGACGGATGTGTTTAAGTGCTTTCCAGAGTTAGTATCACAAGCAGTCCCATTAAAATTAAATATGTGCTTCAGGCCCCAATCCTGCAATAAATTTAAGCATGTACATACCTTTATGCATATGGATAGTCCTATTGATGTTGCTGGGACTACTTAGCTGTGTAAAGTTATTCACGTGCTTACATTTTTGCTGAATCAGGCCCTACATTCTTTGCTGGATTAGGGCCCGAAGAGACAGGTAACATTTGGTAATGGAACTCTGAAATTCTCAATTTCCTCCATGATTTTTAATTTTTTTTTAATAAATTCATGATGTTTTCAAAAATTTAGAACATTGAGTCCTGTGCAAAGTTCCCATAATTTTCATTCCCTTCGTTAATTTCATACAAATTTCCTACAATACTACAATTATTTGCCATACACAAATCAAAAAAAGCTATAAACATTCAGGGAAATCCCTCAAGTTTTTGCATTTTGCAAATTAATTGTTTAATTAACCAATACTAGGTCCCACTCCTGGATCCATGTGGGCAAACCCTGGACTCAATGAGGGCTGCACGTGGAAGCAGGGGTGTATTGGGCAGATCTAGCTGCAAGACTGGGGTATATAGTCTTTGGCACATTTCTCCTCAACGCCACTATGGATAGCTAGTGCAGGATAGATTTTAGTTCCTTGTTTTATCTGAAGCAGATTGGAATCTTCTAACAATTCATTCAATAGCAGAGCAGAAGGGGGTGAAGGCAAAAGATTTGAGTATTGACGTTTTCTCTGGTTAATTAGGCAGCAGGGCCAAGAATCTGCCCCATCATTTTTTTTTTCTTGCCGATACTTTGTGTCCTGTTCCCATCAGCTAATAGATTTTGCAGGGTTGAATTCTTAGCTAACTTGCATGTGCAGTCAATGATTACTTGTAGGCTGAACCAGGCCATGTCCTTCTAAATATGATTTATCACAGTAAAGCATTTGGGGAAAGTTTGAATGACGGTCACTAGGCAAAATGTAATTGCACTGTACCATAAAGGAGATAAAGCAAGGCCCCAGATTTAGGCACCCCTGCATGATGGGAGAAACTAGTATCTGGATCCAAATCTGGATTGGGGTTGGTGCTTGGCAGTTTGAAGATTAGATCGATCCAAAGCCTATGACTCCATTAAATCAGTAGAAAAACTCCATCAACTTTAACAGGCTTTGGCGTTTTAGATCAGGCCCATAAAAGGCCAAATAAAAATCTGGATCAGAACATCCCACGCATTGTGTCGATGTTCAGATTTGGATCAGCATCTCGAGTTGAATTTTTCAGCCTGATCTGAAGGAAAATAATTCTTCGTTCCTTCCCCCCACCCCATCCCTAGATGCCACACACAAATCAGGATTAGAAATGAAAAACATCCTTGAAGTGGAAAATATCAACTCTGCTGCCTGAGCTATTCCTGTATTAAGACCATTCAGGCTTTGGCTGTGAATGAGCTTTTTCTCATTGCAAAAGAGCTCACATTTAGTTAGCAACATGTCTACTTTTCTCCATATGGTTCCTTCCAAGGTGTTGTGTCACACACAATGATGTCACATCTTGGTGGATGAAGGGGAAAAAGGCCTAAAGCTCTTTTTTTTAGCTTCACTGATTATTGGAAAGCTTTAAGAAGCCTGCTCAGCTCTCGACTGCAGTTTGTTGTCTGCTCTCCCTCGTTTTCCTTTGTATATGTTCACATGTCTTTAAAAGAAAAGGCACCACATTCTGAGCGACTAGCTGCAACCTCCTGCCATCTGATTAATGAAATCTCTGTTCATCTGGATTTCCAGCCACATATATTCCCAATGGCTCCAAAAGTAGAATTTTTTAAAAGGCTGTGGGAAAATAGTTTAGATTTCAATCCATGCTACTGTAAAACATTGACATAGCCAGGGAAACCTTTATACTTCAGAACGATTTTGGCCACAGCGCTTATTTCATTTGGAGCTTTGTAATGATTGTTTAACTCTCAAATGTATTGTTCTTGGAAAGCCTGAACTTCAGTGGAAGTTACAAGGGTTTCACTGCAAAAATATGTGCACATTCCCTTGCACTCACCGAAACACAGAGGCGTACATGTAAGCAACTTCCTGACATGCAAACCTGCTCACTGTATAACTCATTTACACGATCAGGGACCCCATGCTAGTGTAACCAGACAGCAAGTGTGAAAAATTGGGACAGTGAGTGGGGGGTAATAGGAGCCTATATAAGAAAAAGACCCCAAAATCGGGACTGTCCCTATAAAATCGGGACATCTGGTCACCCTACCCCATGCTAATAGCTGTTTCACTGCACAAATGCAAGTGTTGACAAGTATATAGTGTGACAGATCCAGACCAGTGGGGTACAGGAGTCTGGTGGAGGGCAGATATACTGGTCACTGGATGAACAGTTTTCTGTTCCCTGAGTGACCAGAGCAAGGGCTGCCATAGAGCAATCAGGAACCTGCTAGAACCAATTAAGACAGGCAAGCTAATCAAGACACCTGGAGCCAATTAAGAATTTTCTAGATTCAGTTATGGCAGGCAGGCTAATCAGGACACCTGGTTTAAAAAGGACCTCCCATCAGTGAGTAAGGGGTGTGTGCAAGGAGCAGGGAGTGAGGAGGTGCTGTTGGAGGAGTGGAGAGGTCAAGCATGATCAGGCTGCAGGAGGAAGATCCTGCACTGAGGATAAAGAAGGTGCTGGGGGAAGGCCATGGGGAAGTAGCCCAGGGAGCTGTAGCTGTCACACAGCTGATACAGGGAACATTGTAGACAGCTGCAGTCCACAGGGCCCTGGGCTGGAACCTGGTGTAGAGTGTGGGCCCGGGTTCCCCCCATCCCCCCAACTCCTGATCGGACAGAGGAGTTGACCTGGTCTGTGAGAAACATCAGAAGGGAAGATCTAAATTGGAAAGGGATCTGGCCTGTTCCCGACCCACTAGGTGGGACACAGAGACTGCGGGGATTGTACTCAATTTCCCCCATGCTGGCCAGTGATGAGGTTAGCTGAGTGGATGGCAGGTTTGAGTCACTAGCAAAAGTGGCCAAACTGAGGGCCGCCATGAATCTCTGAGGCAAGCAAATCTGCCAATAAGCTCAGGACCCACCAAGGCAGAGGAAGAACTTTGTCACAATAGCTAACTGAGATGTTTGGCCCCCCCCATCACTGTATCCAAGCACCTCCACAACCTTAATGTATTTTGCTCATTACACAGCTCTGAGGTAAGAAATTGCTATTATCCCCACTTTACGGATGGGGAACTGAGCCACAGAGAGGTTAAGTAACTTGCCTGAGGTCACACAGAGAGTTTGGGATGTACAGGAAATGGAACCCGAGTCTCCTCACTCATAGGCTTGAGCCCAAATCACTGGACCACCCTTCCTCTCCATATAGGATGTGCACAACTGCCTCTGGGAATGCACTTCTTATGGCCAACATTTTCAGAAGGTAGCTAGTGATGCTGGAGGCCTCACTTTTCAGGTGCCCAAGCTGAGGCATCTTTAAAGGGGCCCATTTTCCACAGAAAGGGCAGGTGCTCCACACTTCCTGAAATCGGGCCCCTTTCGGATGTCCCCAGTTGAGCTCCCAAAATTATTGGTCATTTTTAAAAATCTTGGCCTATGTTTTGTTGCAAAGCACCTAGGATACTTTTGAACAGAGCCACTTTAGAAATTTAATGTTATTTAACATTAGAAAATAAAACTGATAAGCAAGAGGAGACTATTTATTGTTTAGGCCCTGCTCCTGCAAAAGACCTGTACCCATCTTTAACATTATGTATGTGAGAAGTCTCAGTGGAGTTACCAAGGCCTTTGTAACGTCTTTGTGGAAGGGTTGTGAGTTCAATCCTTGAGGAGGCCATTTAGGGAACTGGGGTAAAATTTTGTCCGGTCCTGCTTTGAGCAGGGGGTTGGACTAGATGACCTCCTAAGGTCCCTTCCAACTCTATGATTCTATGAACTACTTTTATGCCTTCAATCCCGCAACTGCTTATGAATGTGATTAATTTTACATACACAATTAGTCTCATTGACTTCAGTGGGACTGCTCATGTGTTTACAGTTAAGAATGCCTACATCTTACAGGAAAAGGTTCTGTGTTTGTACAGTACCTAACACAATGGGATCCTAAGCCTGACTGGGGCCTCTCAGCACTACAGTGATAATAAATATGAGATAATATTACTAATGGTAAGATATGAATAGCTAAAGGGTGAAATGATCATCCCATTTGAATCTGGCCATTTATATACCTATCTTAGCTTTGTTTGTTTTGCCCTATGCCTGAAATAGATTTGTTCCCCTAAAAATGATGAAACAAACACAATTATATGTCAATTTCAGATCAGGTCAGAAAGCCAGGATGAACATAGTGGTCTCACCTGACTTTTGTTGTGGTTGCCAACTAATCATTCCATGCTAGAAGGAAATTAACAGATTAGTCCTCCACTGGGTGGCTCGAATCACTATGTATACTATTGTAGGAAACTCAAATAAGGGCCTTCCTGCTTCATACACAGTAGCTTCACCAGGTAAGCGAAAAGGCATCCTGGTTCTAACTGAGGTGGCAGATCCTGTATTAAGTTTACCTGAATGTTAGCCTTTACACAGATTACATATCCCATTCTCTCTTAAGTCTTACTTTGGTTCTATCTGTTATAAAGAGCCCTTCCTTCTAAAATGGACATCAGTATGTTCTCTGTCCATTCATTGGCTGGAGTCCACTCAACATCTGTGATGACCTTCGTTGTAAAATTATCTGAACAGGTGTAGCTTGATCTTCTGTGTGTGTGTATGGGAGGAAGACAGAGAAAAGAGAGGTTGAGGCCAGAGTTTTATGTTCCATGGGGCTGATGCAGCCAAGATGTGTGCTGAAAAATTATAATAAAGCTCATTGAGGCACACAATATGCTCATTGAGCCATTGTGGCCAGAATCCATGGGGCCTGGAGTTCAGATGAATGTTCAAACTTTTGGTGACATTGAATTGATTGATGACCTAATACGGAGATGTTAACCCAAGATGAACATGCACCGAAGCTATCAAATCAGAGCTATCAGACATTTATTCTAAGTTCTTTACTTCTCACTGTTCAATCGGTAAATTTCTGCTCTCCCCTCTAAAGCCCTATTGTGGTGAGGATCAAAATTGCAACATGAATAGATAAATCCTGCCAACTGTCAGAGCCCATTAGAATCTCTGTTGCCGGATGCCAGTTAAGGTAAACACGCTGTATTCATTACTGTCACAATTTCATCGGATTATATTTGGACTGTAGAACACTGTACAAATTGCATATTTGTAAAATTTGTAAAAGCCTTCCTCACGACTGCATGTGTAACTACAGAATCCTGCTCATCTGGAATGTGCTAACTAACTACTATGCTCATCAAATGAGGGCACAGGAAATTGTCTCCAACACCGATATTCTGCAAGGGCACTCCTAATTAGGTATTATTTCCTCCTCTCCCTCTGACCACTTCCAAACACTACAGCTAAGAGGTTCACACGATTCTGCATCCCTGCTTCACAAAAGAACTAAAATCGAGGGTCTCAAGAGCCTGTGTAGATGTACCCTCTCGGACAGCCAGGTACCGTTTCACAGGAGGGTAGAGTTCTGTGCGGGGGATGCACCCAAGGCTCTGTGCACTACTGATGGATTGTTTAGGACCTCAAAATGTGGCTAATGTACAACTTAAGTGGTGAAGAGTCTTGTGCTGGCCCCTTGCATAAGTGTGAATTTCACCGGTTATTAAACTACCCAATAATCATTTAAAATACCCAGGTTAAGAAGACTGCTTGTGCTTAGTCTTTGTTTGCCTCTGTGCATTGCATTGCTAATGCTTTGGTGCGTGTAACACATAGCTCTTGGGTGCTGGTGCTGTAATGCTGTAGCAGGGGAGGGGAGAGATGGGGAGGGGAGCTTCAGGGTCTATAAACTGTTTTCTCCTTTAGATGGAGATGCTCAGCCCTTCTGCCTGCTACTGGTATCTATCCAGGTGGAATTTAAAGATCCCATGAAACTTTTCCAAAGCAATAGACAATCTGGTGTCTGGCCCTTTGACCCTTCTCCTTATGAAGCAGGTTCTAATGTTCAAAGTTCTGTGCACACAAATATTGCAGTGTCTATTGTGCTGCATCGTACAGTCACTGCAGCATCTAACACGTTATTGTAAAGTGCTTTGGGACAACTTGAATACAAAAGATGCCGGGAAATCCTGTTCTCCTCTTTCATTACTTTATACTCTATGGATTCCACCCTCCATTATGCCTGTGCCTAACTTCACCCCTTTATGAAATCCCATTGTTTTCAATGGGACTGCTGGAACATGTGACATTAAGCATATATGTAAGTGTTTGCAGGACTGGGCCTATGTAATCTATCATGTTGCAACATGCTAGAATACTATACAATCAGAAAGAAATGATAGGCAGATTTCTGGGAGATAGGAAACTTTATTGTGTTGTTAGCTTTGCCAATTACTTAACTGAATCACTTAGGCCAAAATTTTCAAAAGCAATCAATGATTTTGGGTGCTTTATTTTTTGAATGTCCAAATTGACAGCTCCTCAAAGGTATTTAGTTGCCTAATTCCCAATGAACTCAATAGGCATTAGGTGCCTAAATAGCTTTGAGGATCTGGTCCCTACAGCCTGATGTTCAGGAGAGCTGAGCTGGATATAATCGTTGCGTTTACATTGCCAAAACAGACTCGGGGCAATGAGTCTCATAGTCCAGGTCTACAGACTTGGGCTCGCAGGGTTCACACTATGGCACTAACTAAAAATAGCATTGTAGACATTCTCACTTTGGCTCTGAGACCCAACCCCTCACCAGGCTTCAGAGCCTAAGGCCTGATCTACACTGGGGGGTTGGGGGGAGTCAATCTAAGTTATGCGACTTCAGCTATGTGAATAACATAGCTGAAGTCGACATACTTAAATCTACTTACCATGGTGTTTTTACTGCGGTAAGTCGATGGCTGACACTCTCCCATCGACTCTGCCTGCGCCTCTCGCCCTGGTGGAGTACTGGAGTCGACGGGAGAGTGCTCGGCGGTCGGTTTATCGCGTCTAGAGTAGACACGATAAATCGACCCCCACTGGATCGATTGCTGCCTGTCAATCCAGCGGGTAATGTAGACAAGTCCTAAGGCCCAGCCTGAGTGGAACATCTACATGACCAGTTTCTCCTCCCTTGGTTTTCACACCTCAGCTGCTGGAACAGGGCCCCATCCTCCCTGATTGATCTAACCTCGTTATCTCTAACTTGCTTCTTGCTTGCTTATATATACACACCTGCCCCTCCAAATTTTGCATCAGCTCATGCTGCAAAACGTCTGTTAGTCTATAAGGTGCCACAGGACTCTTTGCTGCTTCTGTAGAGCTGGGCTCTGAGACTTGCTGCCACATTTTTTTTTTTTTAGATTATAGACATACCCCCCCTATATGTTTGAAGCTGGGCACTCAAAATCTGAAGCGCTCAGAATCAATGGTAGCTTTTGAAAATATGGCCATTGACCTCTGTGTGTCTGTCTACATTTTACAGATCTGGAAATTCAATCTATAAAATAGATGGATGGTGAGGTTAAAATCATCCATGTTGACAAAGGGAATTCTGGCTCCAAGTTAGAAAGTACAATAGAAACTGTAAGTATTGTGTGGTTATAGTGCATCTCAACACCTCTTTTGTAATATAATGTAGAGCGACGATAAATTTAAAAAAGAAACATTTTTCTGATCTGTGAGGGTGGAGTTGAAGGCTGGTAAGCACCAGCTACAACTAAATGCTCTAGAGTGAAAGACGTGTACTATTGTGGGCTGATATCCTCAACTGCCCTTTGCCAAACAGTAGTTTGTAGAACTGAGAAAGCAACGTCAGGTGGAAAGGAGAAACTAGGGGCAAGAAGACGGATAGAGAAATATGGCATGGACATCCCGTAAATAAAAACAATCTCCATCCACCTAATACTTTGCTCTCACCATTTTAAGCCTGATTCAAAGCTCATTGGAGTCAACAGAAAAAATCACCTTCCTTCAGCGAGTTCATTTAGAAGCTGCAGCATCAACTAAAAAATATTTATTTACAAATAGAGACTATATAGACAAAAAGGGGCCAGATCTTCAGCTGGTGGAAATTGGCATCACTCTGATCTGGCCCTTAGCATACAGTAAAAATATCTCCATTCATAAAACATTGCACAAATACAGCATCTTTCTCTTAAGGATCTCAATCAACTTTGCAGATATTAAAGGAACACTGTGACTTGAAATCTTGTGTGTGTGTGTGTGTGTGTGTGTGTGTGTGTGTGTGTGTGTGTACATATATGTATAAAGAGCTAAAATAGTTTCAGGTATCATGCCTGAATTCCTCTGTCACTTTTTCTGAGGGTTTTCTAATTCTCTTTTCCTATAACAGTTATTTAAATGTTTTTCTCTCTCATGTTGGTGTGTGAAAGACCCATACGAACAACAGGGGAAATTGACTGGACATGTTTGTTTGTTTGTTTATTTACTTTTATTTTTACAGTACCTGGCACAATAGTCCTCAATACCCATTAGGACCTTTCTTACTACTTCAATACCAATAAACAGCAAGAGAATAAATAATGACAATAAAAAAAATTTATTAATATTTTCCAGCTGACACAGCTGGGGAAACAATGAAACTGGCACACAACGCGCAGGTAAATTACACAAAGTAAACAAGCAAGTAATAGAGAAAATAGTGTTCAATTTTTTTGTAATTATGCTAAATGTAGGTAATTATGGTAACATTAGGTTAAAAACAATGAAACGGAAGTGTGATCTTTAGATTGACAGGGTCACTTTTATTTACCTCTGGGGCATTAGGAGGCTTAATTATGCTCTTCACTTTACACATGGGGAAACTGAGGCACAGGGGGCTTATGGATCTGAGAAAGCTACTTAAGCCCATGAGTAGTTCCAGTGATTTCAGTGGGATTACCCAGGTGCTTAAAGTTATGGATGTTCTTATGTACTTTGCTGAATCAGATCCTAAATCCAAAGTCACAAGAAGAATCCGTGTTAATACTAAGATTAGAAAACAACATTCCCAGCTCCTGGGCATGAGCCTGGACAACAAAACGACCCCTCCTGCCACTCGTGATTTGATCCCATTGCAGCAGTAGCAACGAAATGAATATTTAACACTTACTGTGTCTTACATATCCCATGCTATAGGCAATGCACAGTTGATGGTCTCGAAAGGTTTCAGAATAGATAGGTACTGAGGGGTAATGCCAATATGTTAATAAGAGCATCCTCCCTCAACTATGTTCTCCACTAGAGCCTGATGATCCAAAGCTCATGGAAGTCAAGGAGAGTCTTTCAACTGACTTCAGTCAGCACTGGACCAAGTCCTTAGCCTGTAAGCCTTGTGTACCAGAGGTGTGAATAACGCATATTAATAGCATCTACTTGTATTGGGGTAGCGACTAGGAACCTCAGTCATGAACAAGGAACCCATTGTGCTAGGAGCTGTACGAACAGATCTAAAGAAGGGTCCCTGTTCTAAATAGCTTATAATCTAAATTAGGCTCAGAAAATCTAGTCACTACTTTCCCATTCAAACCCAAACATTTTTTTAGCAGCTATAACTGAAGAGGGAGGCAGCATCACTTGGCAAACAATCGCATGGTGTGTACTCTGTTGGCAAGGTTTATAGTCTGTTAATCCGGAGTATGTTGACAGTACAGCAAAATGCTCAGCTTGTGCCACGGGACACTAGAGGGCTGGGGAATGTGACGATCTGTTAGAAGGAACAGGGTGTTCCTGGAAAAAAAATGTCCGTAATTACCTGACACTTGGTAGAATTTAGAACATTCCAAAATGCTCTGACCGAGCAGCGGCCATAAATCGTATCTGGGAGGGGAATATCACCAGTATCCAGAGTTCGGGGGATGAGCTCTATCAAAGAATGAGATCAGCTCAACCCTCTTTGAATAAGGGGGGCAGAATCTTAACGAGGAGCTCCCAGAATGCTCCCTCCAGCACAATGCTGTGCGGAGAGGGGACTGGACAGAGATCTATTTCACAGAACTGGAGAGAATGTGAGAGGCAGTGTGGTCTAGGGGTTAGGGCATGAGCCTGGGAATTAAGGAGAGATGGCATCTATTTCTGGCTCTGTCACTAAGTTGATGTCTGCCCTGGGCAAGTCACTTCACCTCTGTTCCCCACCAACCCTTTGCCTGTCTTTTGCATTTAGATTCTAAGTTCTTCTAGGCAGGGGCTCTCTCTGACTATGCATTTGTATAGCTCCTAGCCCAATGGGCCTCTGAACTTGATTGGGGCCTGTAGATTTTATTGTCATATAAATAGTAATAAAGTTGGGGCCTGGTTCTCCTCTTGCTTCCCCTGGTTTTACATCACTGTAACTTTGAGTTCTGTGGCATGTGTCCTGAGTTACAGCACACTGGTATAGCAGAGAGGAGAATCAGGCCACGTGAGTGTTGTGCATGGGAGAGTTTGAAAAGAGTCAGCCATACGGACATTTACAAAACTTTCAGCCCCTCTTAAGTCAGACACAGGCTGGCGTTTACATAGGTCTTATGGAGGGAACATACCGTTCTGCTGCCAATCACTATGGTGCATTATCAGATGTCTCCCTTGTTTTCCCCTCTGTCCACGAGGTAACTTTTTTTTATTGATTCCATATAGAGGAATTAGCTTCACCCTTTATTTATTTCATTTTCTTTTTTTAAAAAAATCAATTGAATTATTCATGATAAAGAAAAAAACAACAACCTCCACTTGAATAGAAAAGAGGGGGCACCGAAAAGAAAAACAAAGTCACTTGCACTTGAGATCCTGCACTACCACAGAGAAGAGCTACTGCTTCGTGCTTTCGTGGAAACCAAGATGCTAATGAGGAAACAATTGAGCAAAGGCTGAAGGAGAGCGAGAGAAACCGAGACAGGAGATCCTGGGCCTTTCTTCTGTAAATATTTGGACTAGGACACATTTGTTAATTGAGGCAATTGATTTTTGCCTGAAAATGGTAGCAATGTCTAATTCATTAAAGCCTAAAATAACATCCTTTGGGCTAAATGGGGTTGTTTCATTTGTAAACTTTTAGTGATGTATTAACAATTTGGAGGCATTTCGGTGCATATCTTAAAAAGTGCCACATTAACAGGAACCTGCTTGAAGGAAAAAAAAAAGTTACACACACACAATATATATATATATGGCCTCCAGCCCCTGTCCTTCCTCTTCTGCAGCATTTTAAGGTCTGTGTTTAATATTGCCAAGCCTACTTGAGTGATAAATGCAACTGTATAAAAATTACTTATTACAAGCTGTCATGTTGCCTCACTCACAATGCAGGGCTAGAGGCACTGTGCATAAAGCTAGGATCTCCACCTTGACAGGATCGGCAGCGCTGGCTTTAAAATAAAATGCTTTCAGTCACAAATACAAAACACAACATACCTTTTAATAATACTTCAATTTGGAAACACTTCTGCAAGCTCGGGTTACCATCAAACCTTTACCTGAGCCGCGCCAGCAACCTGTTCATTCCAAGTTGTCAATTTACCTCAGCGGTGCCTTCCATCACCTCCCCTTTGAAGAAAAGTTAAGCTGTTTAAGTTGCCATCCCTCTAATTTTTTCTAAGTAATATTTATCCTCAGTTCTTTAGTGGGGAGTAGCTGACACTACGGGATTATCTTGAGCACTAAATTACTGTTTGCAATGTGTATTTCTTTTTCTGAAATTCCCTACTATCTGTAGGCCCAGAACGCCAGAAAACAGTCCCCCTAATCTTGATATCCCCCCTCTTCTCACCTTTTCTATTTACATAAAGTCCAGTTACACGACCCCCCTTGAACTGCTTCACCCTTAAACCACTGGCTGAGATCAGTGGTTAATTTTATGCCATGGCAAGCCAGAGCCCCCTTGCTCCTGCATTAATACTGTACTGATGCTTAAACACAAAAGCTAACTGTAAGCTGTGGATGTCAGGTCGATTGAAATTGAATGTGAAGGTTCCAAGGAGACGAGCTATGTAACAACTGATTCGTTGTGACTGTTTTTATAGTTGGTCATGATGCGTACAGTATGTGAAGTCCCCATCTGTACTGGTGTCTGCCCACCAGCCACCCTGCCACGTTGGCAAAAGTGGCTCCAGCACCGACCGCAATAGGAACAGAACTGCAGATGCCTTTCTTTAGCCCAAATGTCTTTTGACAATGTTCACATCCAGTTAGGGCCCAAAGTGCTTGTACTTGTCAGTTGGGATAAATAATGAAGAAAGTAGTCCCCTTTCGAAACTGAAACAGAATTGCCACAGGAAATATTTTCTCTCCCCCTCCTGCCCCTCATTGCAAATCCCTACCTTCCTCTCCCCACCCCCAGCTCCTCCAGAGATGCAATGTAAGAAAAAAAAAGTTTAGACTGGCTTGTCTAGTGCAGGCCTACGACAATTGTGTTTTCTCTTTTAGTAATCTGTGTCGAAGGGAAAAGCCGTTTAGGAAGAGGGAAAGAAGGGGGAATGTAGCAGCAAAGACTAAAACAACGCACACAGGATGTGTAGATGTCCATTGTATACTAGGATACAGCTCATCAGAGTCTCACATTGCCTAGCATTGTTGTGTTCTGTCCTAAGAATAGGTGCATATTTCATTTGTTAATTAGATATAATTCAATTCTGCCCATCTCAGATCTCCTTACTGTAAAAATCTCAGGTTGTTAAAAAAAGATCCCTTCCCCCCTCTCACTCCCATGCTAATTATCTTTTTCCTCTCTGTTGCAACATGCCAGATCATAATCAGTTGGTTAATTGGCAGACAAAGGGAAGGATGTTCTTGTGATTAAGGCACAGGATTGGAACTCAGGAGATATGGGTGCAGGTCTCGTCTCTGTCACAGGTGACGTCATTAATTTCTCTGTGCTTTGCCTTTCTAATGTGTAAAATGGCAATAGTAATAACAATCTCCCTCCCAGGTGGAGGGCTGTGAGGATGAATTATTAATATTTGTGATGCACTTTGAAAGTGTTTGGTGAAAGAGACGACACACGTCAAGGTATCATTTCAGCAGTGTTGTTAGATGTTCAGCTGCATGTGTGTGTTCTCCGTGTGTGCTGACACAGCTCTGCTCAGATCAGACCGTGAGCGAACCGCACAATGACCACAAGATCCGTTAAGGTGTGAAGGCACCCAGCCAGGTTTATTGTTAACGAAGCACAATAATAGCATCTGGCAGACTCTATGAGGATACTAACACATGTATGCCTGTGACAATGGATGCAGCTCAGTCAGTGGTGGGATTTTCCACTGCCCCCTAGGCTGGCCAAAGATACTCCCTCTGAGATACATCTTTATACCCTGATACAATCAAGTTAGTACTGTCTCTGACATAGTTACTGCCCTGTGATGTGGCTAGTTATCACCTTGTACATGTTGGTTCAGTCAAAACATCTCTATTACATACTGTCATCCTGAACTTATCTTTTAGGAGGTGTCAGTGTGTTTCTGTTATCCTGGGGGAATGTTTTTGTAACATCCATGATATTGGGATGTTCTGGTACCACTTGCATTTGCGTGAGTGCTCTGTGCTTAGCAATTCTTAGGAATGGGTATTTCTGCAATATCATCCCTGTTCCTGTGAGCAGGTCCTGCCTCATACCAGGCCTCTGATACAAGGGCTCAAGCTCTCTTCATAGAATCATAGACTTTAAGGTCAGAAGGGACCATTACGATCATCTAGTCTGACCTCCTGCACAATGCAGGGCACAGAATCTCACCCACCCACTCCTGTATCAAACCTGTGTCTGAGCCATTGAAGTCCTCAAATCATGGTTTAAAGACTTCAAGGTGCAGAGCACTTTCCAGCAAGTGACCCGTGCCCCATGCTGCAGAGGAAGGTGAAAAAAACCCAGGGCCTCTGCCAATCTGCTCTGGAGGAAAATTCCTTCCCGACCCCAAATATGGTGATCAGCTAAACCCTGAGCATGTGGGCAAAACTCACCAGCCAGCACCCAGGAAAGAATTCTCTGTAGTAACTCAGATCCAACCCCATCTAACATCCCATCACAAGCCATTGGGCAAATTTACCGCTAGTAGTCAAAGACGAATTAATTGCCAAAATCAGGCTATTCTATTATACCATCCCCTCCCTAAACTTATCAAGCTTAGTCTTGAAGCCAGATATGTCTTTTTTCCCCACTACTCCCTTTAGAAGGCTGTTCCAGAACTTCACTCCTCTCATGGTTAGAAACCTTCATCTAATTTCAAGTCTAAACTTCCTGATAGCCAGTTTATATCCATTTGTTCTTGTGTCCACATTGGTACTGAGCTTAAATAATTCCGCTCCCTCCCTGGTATTTATTCCTCTGATATATTTATAGAGAGCAATCATATCTCCCCTCAGCTTTCTTTTGGTTAGGCTAAACAAGCCAAGCTCTTTGAGTCTCCTTTCATAAGACAGGTTTTCCATTCCTCGGATCATCCTAGTAGTTCGTCTCTGAACCTGTTCCAGTTTGAATTCATTCTTCTTGAACATGGGAGACCAGAACTGCACACTATATTCCAGATGAGGTCTCACCAGTGCCTTGTATAACAGTACTAACACCTCCTTATCTCTACTGGAAATACCTCGCCTGATGCATCCCAAGACCGCATTAGCTTTTTTTCACAGCCATATCACATTGGCAGCTCATAGTCATCCTGTGACTACTATGTCCATCTTCCTACTACATTCCCCCACTTTTTGTCTGTTTATGGGGAGATGTTTACCCATTGTCCCAGAAAAGCATAATGTGTGGACTGAAGATGGCCAGTGGGCTAAACATTGTTTCCTAGCCATTTTGCTTTACCCATCCATACATTCATGCCCCACCTGTCCAGTTGTCTGCACATACCTTAATACAACCTGTGGACAGTTGCCTTTTTCCAGTTGTTCTGGAAAAAAGTGGTTCCAGTTGTCCATATTGTGGGCCTGACAATGTTAGGTCTGGGACTTTCATTGAGGGGTGTAGTTTTAAATCCATTTTTAAAAATGGGAATAGCCACTATTCCAGTGTGTCCCACAGTGCTATGTATATAAGACGTAAAACAAAAATGTGGAGCAGTGACATTACAAATGAGGCCTTTAGATATAAATACTTGTAATTAGTTATTAAGCAGTACTGTCCATCCATGTTATGGGTTGCCCTTACTGCTGGTTGTCACCATCTGGTAAGCTTTGCTGGGCAGGAAACAGGAGCAACTAGCTTCTCTGTCCATTGGATTGGTCTGAATGATTGAGGCCATATACTGGAGTTACAAGGTTAACAACATTTCTGGCATAACAAGCTGGGTGTGATGCTCTTTAGGTTTGCATTGCTTTGTAATCCATCAGTAGTTGAGGTAGATTTCCTTGTTCCTTGTAAATGCTATTTTCCAGATAACCTACTGAATGGACAGGGGGAGGGATAGCCCAGTGGTTTGAGCATTGGCCTGCTAAACCCAGGGTTGTGAGTTCAGTTGCTTGAGGAGGCCATTTAGGGAACTGGAGTAAAAATCTGTCTGGGGATTGGTCCTGCTTTGAGCAGCAGGTTGGACTAGATGACCTCCTGAGGTCCCTTCCAACCCTGATAGTCTATGATTAGATATTGTTAAGACATAGGCACCTGTCCCCTTTGGGATTCCCCACCTGCAGTGTCAGAGAGAACACAAGAGAGCATCCCAAGGAGACACTTGGTGCTGCAAAGTTCAAAGTGGTCTCAGGCAGACAGGATTTCAGACTTTATACTGGTGCTGCTGCCTGCTGAAGGTTATGAAAATCTTAGTGTCACACCAGGCAGCAAAGGGAGTATTGCCAGACAGTTAACATCCTATAGCAACTTGGTTAATTGTGGACCTGTAAACTAGCCACAGCAGTGCTGAGTTCATTTTTCCTCCCCCGATTTTAGCCCTTGGACATTGTTACAATTAAACTGAGTTCCTAGTGACACTCTGGCTCCTGGCACTTTGTTCCTGACATACCTGAGCATGCCTTTTCCATCATATGCTCCACCACACACACACTTCACTGCTGATCCTACCTATCTAGTTGGTTTGGATAGCCCCGAAGAGGAAACACAAAGATCTAGAGAGGCCAGAAGGCAGCAACCACAGCAACACTATCCCATCTCCAGGAATCCCTGAATCCACCCTAATCTGAACATCTGCAGGGAAGCTCATGACAGCATTTTATCCCACTTTGCAGAGCAGACATCGAGGGGTGGGCCATGCTAATTTATCACCGCAGGATTCAAAGTGGAATGAGATTAGAGCAGTGGACTAGGTGTGAATTAGCAGCAAAAGAAATAAAGAAGCAGAGAAATAGGATCAGAAGACATGCAGTCTTTTTTTGCAATCTTAAACATTAACAAATAGAGTGGAGCTATATGTCTCAAAGAAATGCAAATTAATGTATTCAAATGTAGGTTTTTAATTTTTCAGTTTGGTACACAAATGGTGGAGGCAGAAACCAACAGCCTTCATAAAATTAACATCAAATTTGTTTCATTCCTTTAGAGAGCATTGATTAAAATTCTTCTGACTCACTCTGGAATTCCATTACATTCAGGTGGTGGGTGGTCAGTTTAAATTATTTTTAGCTCATTGGAAGCAATTTAGCCATCAGAACTTGGATGAGTTTTAATTAACCGCCTCTTTCCTTCTTCCTCTGCAATTCATCAGGGTAAGGTTGGTGGTGCATTAAGTTGGATGGGTAGTCAAATTAGCATGTTTTTAAACTTTTACCAAAATGCTGTATTCCCCCTTACAGGGCTCTCATATCATGTCCTTACTTTCCAATCAGACAGAGATTTAAGGCCAAATTCACTCTTTAAGGTAGCCAGGCACAATTCAAGAGAGGAAGATGATGGAAGGCTGAACTCATGTTTAAGGCACTGGATTGAGATTCTGGAGATGTGGATTCAATTCCTGGCTGTGTCAAAGACTCCCTGTGTGAATTTGGGACTGCCACTTAATCTCTCTGTGACTCAGTTCCCCATCAGTAAAATGGGGATAATGATATTTTATAGAATCATAGAATCAGAGAAGATTCAGATGGGAAGAGACCTCAGGTGATCATCTAGTCCAACCCCCTGCATCAACTAAATCATCCCAGCCAAGGCTTTGTCAAGCCGGGCCTTAAAAACCTCTAAGGATGGAGATTCCACCACCTCCCTAGGGAACCCACTCCAGTGCTTCCCCACCCTCCTAGTGAAATAATATTTTTTTCCTAATATCCAACCTGGACCTCCCCCACTGCAACTTGAGACCATTGCTCCTAGTTTGTCATCTGCCACCACTGAGAACAGCTGAGTTCCATCCTCTTTGGAACCCCCATTCAGGTAGTTGAAGGCTGCTATCAAATCCCCCCTCACTCTTCTCTTCTGCAGACTAAACAAGCCCAGTTCCCTCAGCCTCTCCTCGTAAGTCATGTGCCCCAGCCCCCTGAACATTTTTGTTGCCCTCCTCTGGACTCTCTCCAATTTGTCCTTTCTGTAGTAGTGCCCCCAAAACTGGACACAGTACTCCAGATGTGGCCTCACCAGTGCCAAATAGAGGGGAATAATCACTTCCCTCAATCTGCTGGCAATGCTCTTACTAATGCAGCCCAATATACTGTTACCCTTCTTGGCAACAAGGGCACACTGCTGACTCATATCCAGCTTCTCGTCCATTGCAATCCCCAGGTCCTTTTCTGCAGAACTGCCACTTAGCCAGGCAGTCCCCAGCCTGTAGCAGTGCATGAGATTCTTCCATCCTAAGTGCAGGACTCTGCACTTGTCCTTGTTGAACCTCATCAGATTTCTTTTAGCCCAATCCTCCAATTTGTCTAGGTCACTCTGGACCCTATCCCTACCCTCCAACATATCTACCTCTCCCCCAGCTTAGTGTCATCTGCAAACTTGCTGAGAGTGCAATCCATCTCGTCCTCCAGATCATTAATGAAGATGTTGAACAAAACCAGCCCCAGGATCGACCCCTGGGGCATTTTGCTTGATACTGGCTGCCAACTAGACATCAAGCTGTTGATCACCACTCAACGATCCCGACGATCTAGACAGATTTCTATTCACCTTATAGTCCATTCATCCATCAATATTTCTTTAACTTGCTGGCAAGAATAATCTGGAAGACCGTATCAAAAGCTTTGCTAAAGTCAAGGTATATCACATCCACTGCTTTCCTCTCATCCATAGAGCCAGTTATCTTGTCATAGAAGGCAATTAGATTGATCAGGCATGACTTGCCCTTGGTGGATCCATGTTGACTGTTCCTGATCACTTTCCTCTCCTCCAAGTGCTTCAAAATTGATTTCTTGAGGACTTGCTCCATGATTTTTCCAGGGACTGAGGTGAGTCTGTAGTTCCCTGGATTCTCCTTCTTCCCTTTTAAAAAGATGGGCACTTCATTTGCCTTTTTGCACTCATCTGGGACCTCTCCCAATCGCCACGAGTTTTTAAAGATCATCACCAATGGCTCTGCAATCACATCGGCCAACTCCCTCAGCACCCTCAGATGCATTGCATCCGGCCCCATGGACTTGTGTATGTCCAGCTTTTCTAAATAGTCCTTAACCTGTTCTTTCATCACTGAGGGCTGCTCACCTCCTCCCCATACTGTGCAGCCCAATGCAGCAGTCTGGGAGCTGTATTTTTTGCTTTTAGTGAGAGCTGCCTAAAACATTTGCAGAGAAACGTGAAACCTCATGAAAATTGGCTAGTTTGGGGTTTTGTTACAAGCTTGATCCTCAAGCCAGAGCCACTGAACAGTTTGCAAAGGTTCACAGCCCTTCCAAGAGAATACAGCTATGAAGTTTCACACTACAAGCCTTGACTGTGTATGGTGTCAGCACAAAGCCAGCTGGAGTTCAATTTATTTTGAGTTTTGCTAGGAATTTTTGAGTGCATTACAACCTTGACACTCAGAGTAAAGTTCATAGGGATGGAAAGAGAAGAATATACTTGCACAAATGCCGGCAGTGTGAAACAGTACATGTCTCTGGCTCTTATTCTCGTCTCCATTGTCCCTTGTCTGCACAGCCCCCAAATCCACTAGCTACTTCCTGCATAACAGAGCAGCTTTAGGGAGAGTGAGCCCATGGCCCATCCTGATCCCCACCTGTTTTGGGAGACCTTTGCCCCCAGACAGATAGGGAGGGAGAAGTCCCTGTGCTCTTCAGGATGCAGGGACTTTTGCCTGACACACGAGTCATGCAAGAGCAGGAGAATTCTCCTTAAGTGCTCTGTATCCACTGCCCAGCTGTTTGGGAGCCTGGGAGAAACTGTTCCTCACTGTGTGAGCTTCCAGACCCCTCCACCAACCCTCACCTGGAGAGACCACCTCTAAAGTGGGAAGATCCACACAGTGCCCATTCAGCATCCATGCCCTTTACTGCCACTGCCACATAGTGATGCCAGAGAGTGCCAATTGCACGGGTTGGTTTTTGTGATGTCTTCTTATCCACTAGGAACTGAGGAGTGTAGTGTAGGTCATCAAATAAGCATGAGCTGATAAGAATGCTGAGTCACAATGACCTGGATCAGATTTAAACCAGTGACCTAAAAGTGAACCACTTGCTATCCCATTACAAATTCCCTTGAAGTCAAACAAGGTCCATTACAAGCTGTCACACACTCCTCTTGGCTCCATCTCCTCTTTTAGAAATGTGTTCTCTTCCTAGTGCTGGCACGTGTCATGCCTTTAATAGAAGGCAATTAATCAGGCTGGTCACAGAGCAGTGTCCTTTGGATCAAGCTAAGAATTAGAAGCTTTTTATTAACTGCACAAAAGCAAATGTTGATTCTTTTTATTACACAGTCTCATTTCCTCACCCCCTTCACATCTTGACATGAAAAAAATTGTCAGTGAAATCCCCTATGTACCCCTTCCTTTGAATCAGATTACTTAAGTCAGCTATGGGTCTGTACTGGGTGATAGGGGAAAGAAGCCATTTCTAATAGAACCTCAACTGTTTCTTCCTTAGCAATGAAAAGTTATAGTTTAGTGTTATTTCAAGAGGTTTTTAACATAAGAATGGTCGTACTGGTTCAGACCAAAGATCCATCCAGCCCAGTATCCTGTCTACCGACAGTGACCAATGTCAGGTGTCCCAGAGGGAGTGAACATAACAGGTAATGATCAAGTGATCTCTGTTCTGTCATCCATCTTCACCCTCTGACAAACAGAGGCTAGGGACACCATTCCTTACCCATCCTGGCATTCCTTACCCATCTCTATACATGGTCCATCCAGTAGGTGGGGACAAAGAGCCACACCGTGTTAATGTGGGTACATTAATTTATCTAGTTCTCTTTTAAACCCTGTTATAGTCCTAGCCTTCACAATCTCCTCAGGCAAGGAGTTCCACAGGTTGACTGTACGCTGTGTGAAAAAGAATTTCCTTTTATTTGTTTTAAACTTGCTGTCCATCAGGTTTAAACTCATTCTGTTTAAGCAGCAAAGAGTCCTGTGGCACCTTATAGACTAACAGACGTTTTGGAGCATGAGCTTTCGTGGGTGGGTATCCACCCACGAAAGCTCATGCGCCAAAACGTCTGTTAGTCTATAAGGTGCCACAGGACTCTTTGCTGCTTTTACAGATCCAGACTAACACGGCTACCCCTCTGATACTCATTCTGTTTAGTTTCTCCTTTTCCTCTCCTCATAAAAATTGAAGAGAAATGCCTCATTAATCCATCGGCCTGAATTCCCCTTGAGGTTTCAAACTGGATACAGTTTTCTTCTTCAGTTGTTGCCCTGAATTGTTGCATAGCACTGCTGCTCATTGTAGATTAGTCAATATGTTCCATCCCAGAAGTTGGCTACATTTAAGGGATGGGTGAAATGATTCCTTTACTTCATAGAACATTTTAGAACAAGTTCGTCCTTGGTTGGGATTTTACTGCTTCTTTGAAGGTAAGGACGTTGAAGACAATTGGGGCTGATTTTTTCAAACTTAGCACATTCAATGCACACTAACGCTCTAACTAAACTATTGAAATCAATGGTCTGGTCCAGATGAGAAATCAAAGCTGGGTTTGCCATTTCCAATGGATAAGGGTTTTAGAGGGTGCCTTTCGGTGTACTTTATGCATATTTGTGCCAGGTGGAAAAGAGGCTAACCACAAATTTATGTTAAAATCTGTGTTTGTCATGGTCCTGGCCAATGTGTTGTGCTTTTGAAATCTAAGGGAATTGTGCTGCCTATGGCTAAATTTGGCCATGTGTGAGGAATAATATCAGTCACAGATGAACTCTTGCAGGCCACAAGTCTATATTTACAACACTTGCGCGAAGTCTAGGGAATTACAGATAATGTTGCACAGAGAGAATTGTTTCCTTTAAAAACAGAAGTTGTATTTATTCCTCAGGAGATATGGAGCATCATGAGTTTCTGCTTTGGGATTTTACCCAGCAAGACTCACATTAAAATCCTGCATTAGATCACAAATGGGCCTAATTCAGACAATTTCATTTTCACCTTCTCCTCATACAACAATATTAAATGGTTGGCAGTTAGGGCCTTTTCCAAAGCCCATCAAACCTTCTAGGGTCTTTCTATTGACCTCAGTAAGCACTGGATCAGACCATCACTGCTCAAAAGAGATCAATTTAAGACACAAAAGCCATGGATTTTATAGGTCAAGCAGTTAATGAGATCGCTGGCAAAGCTCGAGAAAGGTGGGAGAAATATGTGTAATAGAATAATAGAAATAATTTATAATAATACTTTCAACACAATGTAACAATGCCTCTAAGCAGGTTGTATGTGGGGTCTGAACTCTGGGTCTTAGAGCAGGAGTTTCTAAATATAAAAGGCCGGGTGCATTAGCTTGGAGCAGAGTAAATTCCTAAATCTCTATACATGGTCCATCCAGAAGGTGGGGACAAAGAGCCACATGATGTTAACGTGGGTACGTTAATTTAAAAATACAGTAAAACAATAATCTAAGAAATTCAACAGTACAATTCAACCCACTGACAGTGGGTCAGGCAACTTAAAACCTTAAATCCAATCATTTCCGATACTTACAATTCCTTTCCATTTTCAAATGGCTGGGAAAAAAAGATTAGCTTTGCAACATGCCCTGAAGGCCACCAGTTTGGACCAAGGCAGGGAGTAAATTCCCAAGCTTCACAGAGAACTCCCAGCCAGCAGACCCTTCTCATATGAACCAATGGGGCTTCAGCTTCAGCTCCAGCCCCTCAGCTGATCTCAGCTGCAGTGGACTGGCATGGGGAAAGAGTCATCTCTTGGCTCAGCTAGTTAGGGTAGTATGGGTTAAACCTTCAGTTTCAGGTAGCCAGTGCGGAAAATGGAGCACTGACAGATCGTGCTAGCATTAAGATATTCCACCTACTAAGCAGGTGACTGAGTTCAGGATTAGAGATGGTTGGAAATTTTCCAGTGAAATATTTTTTCCTTGGAAAATGCTGATTTGTTGAATCCAAAACTGTTTGTAGGAAAGGGTCTGTTTCAAAGAATCTTTTGATTTGGAAAAAAAATTGTAAAAAAAGTTTCAAAATGATAGAAATGTCCCATTTTGATATGTTCATTTTTTAGTTCGTAAAGATTTTTCCATTCAGAATTTTAGGTAATTTATACTAAAACAGGTTTTGCATTTGTGTGTGTGATTTTTTTTTTTTTTTTACAAAAGGTTGACATGAAAATGAAACATTTCAATTGCTCTGATTAAAAAGTGGAATATTGGTTTATGAAAATTTTAGCTAATTTAACTTTCCATCTTGATTTGGGATGGAATTTTTTTTTTAATTTCAAAAATTCTCATGGGATGGTGTGATGGGATGTGCACCCCACACCAGCCCTGATAGGGTTAATAAGGGCCTGAGATGCCAATTTCCTGACATCACCGGCAAGATGGAGGGCCAGGGTTAACAGAGTGAAGCCCGGGTGGGGAAGGGCTGGGCAGTATTATAAAGCCAGGAAACTGAAAGCAAAAAGGAGGATGCAGGAGAAGGAGGCAGCAGTAACTCCCTAGGATAAGTGAGGTCACCAGGGGCAAGGAGGAAATCTGGAGGAGAGTAAGTCCTGAAATGCTGCCTGGAGTAAGGATTCTAGAAAGAGAAGGGAGTGAAGTAGCCACCGCGAGTAGAGTAGGATCCCAGGGTAAATCCAGAAACAGGCAAGGGAAGAGAGAAAGACTGGATAGGAAGGAGCCCAGGAAAACAGCAACAGGGTCAGGGACTGAGCAGACCTGCATTGCTGGTTATTGGGTTCCTGGGCCAGAACCCAGTGTAGCAGGTGGGTCCAGGTTCTGCTGACAACCACTGGTATAGTGGCACTGCGCCCTGAACTGGGGCTGAATGCCATCTGGAGAGTAGTCCCGTTGGACTTCGTAGCCCTGAAAGTGTTGTATTAAATGGTGAGCTGGCCCAGAAGGCCAAGTTACCAGAAGGGAGACTACCGCAGATTGAGCAAAGGCAGAAAGGAGGCCTGATGCAGTGAGAGCCACTTTCCCAGATCTAGACATTGGGAGATGCAGTGGTGGTGAGTAGGAACTCTATAACAAACGGGAAAACTGTTTCCCACCCAGTCTATTCAAGATCAAGCATATTTATTTGAGGATCTCAAAGCATGTTACAAAAATGCTCTTAACTCTCTTGTGAGGTAGAATAGGGAATAGTAGATCTTTGAATTATACCTGTCTTCGGTATGGACATGTGGAGAAACCCTCACTTTCATGCTCTTACATTTACTCACAGCTTTAAGAGCAAATGAAATACATAAAGCAGAATTGTTTTCCAGAAGAATATCTCCCAAAATTTTTCAGGAGGGATCAATGGCTCTTTAATACTCACATTCTCTCATTTGCAGAGGCAAATTTCCACCCAAGAAACAGCCTTTCAGCTTTGCTCCTTTTTCTTCTGCTTCCGTGTTAACTCACTGCAATCATTCAGTTTTTATCACAGGTCAAAATGTTTACATGGCTAGTGGCTTCTTAAAAGTTCATTCCCCAGCTAACCAAAATGAAGATTGAACAAAAACAGAGAGCGCTGCCTAAATGGAAGAGCATTCAGTGTGATTTTATGGATCATATCACAGGAAACCAAGTATCACATCCAAGGGATATATTTTCCAGCCGACTTATGGCTACATATCACCATATTATAAGCCAAACGCTTTGAAAAACGGAGTCGTCATGGTGGCAAGATACTTATAAGTGAAATTCATCCTGTGCAGAGAGCCAGCAAAAAGGCCTCAGCACCACTTAAGCTCCCCCAAATAAGGGCTTGTGTTGGCTCTCAGCTCAGGGGCCAATTTCTGCCTTTGCACTCCCTTACTCTCAAATCAGGGTTTCCTTCTCTCTAGTGCCTTAGAAAAATAGGGTTCTTCCGAGGGAGGCAGTATTGCCTAGCAGAGAGCCCACTGGAATGGGACTTGAGACAGTCATTCTATTCCCAGTTTTGGCACTGGCCTGTTGGGAAGTTACTTCCTCTGTGCCTCAGTTTCCCCATCTGTAAAATGATTGTTACCTCTTTTGAAAAGCACTTTGGAGTCTACTGATGAAAAGTGCTATATAGGGGTAGGTCTCCTCCTCCTCATCATTATTTAAAAAGTTGGATTGCTACATCTGAGTAAAGTTGCCCCAGCAAGCAGAAGCTGGGACTGGATAACAGAGGATGGATCATTCAATAAATTGCCCTGTTCTGTTCATGCCTTCTGAAGCACCTGGCACTGGCCACTGTCCAAAGACAGTACATGGGGCTGGATGGATCATTGGTCTGACCAAGTATGGCCATTCTTATAGTATTTAGTTTCCTTCTTGTGCCTGGCACTTTGCACAAACACAGATTATGTGAATCGGAGTTAAAAACACACAAAAGAGAACACAGGCTTGTTTTGCTACAACATAGGAGGTGAGGCCTTAAATAAAAGCTAAATACATTGATGACTGTGAGGTGCTCAGAAACTACTTTGATGGGGGCCATATAAATACTAATTACTATTATAAGCAGAAGAATGAGCCCAGAGAATACAGGGCATTTGTTGGAGCTATCAGAATAATTGATTCAATGACTCTTGCCTCTCTTTCATGTTCACAGAACACTTGCTAAGAAATCAATTTTTTTTAAAATTAAACATGAATCAAAAGTATCTTGTGATTTTTTTTTGCACAAATTTTCTACATCCTGTGGCTTGATATTTTAAAATTCAAACTTTGAGCTGTTTTGCGCTAGTTGAGTTAGATGTTCAGATACACGGTGATGTGTGTGGGATAAGAACCTACACACAATAGAATAGACACATAAATCACCTGGCATGGTTTCTGTTCTCTAACTAGTTGAATAAAACTCCTATAATCAGAATTCTGGTGTGAATGTTCACATTTGCTTTCCAGAAGTAATGAAGGATGTAATATGAACATGAATGTTAACAGAAAATGTGTTGTGAACATGTCCAATGTGAATTTATTTAACAACTTGAATTCATATACATTAATCTTTTGGAATATTCATCCACTTATAATTATTAATTTTGGAACTATGCAAATAATTTTCAGTGCAACATGCTGGACTTTACATACACATCTACTGTTAATAATTATGGATAAGTAGTTTCTGTATGCAGCAGTTTTTTTTTAAAAAAAGGAAATGTCAGAGGAAAACTGGCCTAAAAAACATATATGTGCATCTCACTTGGGCATCCTGTGACTAGATACAAGCAAATCAACTAAGAGATACTACATGGAAAGTGAGGATGTCAGCACTTCCATACTTCACAGAACTGTTGTGAGGATAAATACTCTAAAAAGTGTTAAGTGCTTTGAGATCTACTGATGAAAAGCCTTATATAAGAGCTAGGTATTTTTTTATTAGCCTTTTGTTTTTTGCATCTCATTAAAGTACACACTGCTCAAACTTTTCTCTGCAACCTTGAGGGCAAGAAACTTCCTTTTTTTCCTAATCAAAAGTGAGATTCTCATTCTCTCTGTTCATGCGAGAAGGACCAGGGAAGTGAGAGGGTGAAGGAATAAGCCCCCTAACAAAAATCTCCTCCCAACAAATATTGCAAGACTCTCAATAAAAAATCACAAGAATTGACATCTCTGATCATGGTTGTATCTCATGATTTTTATGCAGGTGAAATGGGACGGTTTCTTGTGTTTTGAGATTTCAAACTCCAAAACTCAAATTAAAAGCATGCAGGGATGAGAACCCTGATGGCCTAAGCCCACAAAAAATGTTGCATGAACCTCTGCAAAGTTAAACTGTAGCAATTTACTTGGTTCTTCTCATTATCTGCAGGGGAAAAGGGCTAAAATGCAGCTCATTTGAGTATGTGCTCACTGGGCAAAAAAAAATTACATTTTTGTAACAGCCCTACAAACCTTGGGATTTTACAAGAAATTGGATTAACCAATACAACTTATTTTAGCTTTCCCTTCAGGTCCCAGTGAAATTTTTTAGCAACTAAGGAATTTTCTGACAAATACTAAACCCATCACCAGGATGTGAGAGGTTAATCTCACCCCTGACCTCACAGAGCCGTGAGTCAGAGGTCTGAATTCTGAACTGCCACTTAAGCCTGGTCTACACTGGCGGGGGGGGAGGAGGGGGATCGATCTAAATTATGCAACTTCAGCTACGTGAATAAAGTAGCTGAAGTCGACGTACTTAGATCTACTTACCGTGGTGTCTTCACTATGGGGAGTCAACTGCTGCCGCTCTCCCGTCGACTCTGCCTGTGCCTCTCGCTGAGCTGGAGTTCAGGAGTCGAAGGGAGAGCGCTCGGGGGTCAATTTATCGTGTCTAGTCTAGACGCAATAAATCGATCCCTGCTGGATCAATAGCTGCCCGCCGATCCTGCTGGTAGTGAAGACATACCCTTAGTCATGCCAACTCCTGAAACATCAATTTGTTGCAGACTCAGTTTATAAACTCTGAAAATCAGTAGGTACCTATTTAAAAACACACACACACACACGCATACACACACACACACACACACACACAAACTTTACATGAACAAAAGAGAAATAATTTACAAACAAGGAATACACAGCAAGGCCCCACTCCTGGTGAGAGATCGATGTGAGCATAAGAATCTGCCCATGTGAATCCCTTTGCAGGATGGGACCATAACCTAACACTGGGTTTTTCAAAAGAAGCAAAGGGTGTTATGTTTCCAAGCCACACTGAAGTTCAGTGAGAGCTGGGAGCATCAGTCCTGTAGGCTCTTTTCAAAATCCCATCCTAAGTCTGTAAACATTCAAGCTCAGCTCCTCAAAGGTATTTAGATCCCATTAGGAGTTAGGCACCTAAATACATTTGAGGATCTGGGCCTCGGGGCATGTCTACACTGGAATAAAAGACCTGTGGCATTGCCATGGCTGGCCTGGGTCAGCTGACTCGGGCTTAAAATAGCTGTGTAGATATTCGGGCCTGGGCTTTGGGATCCCAGAGCTGAGGGTCCAGACCAAGCCCGAACGTCTACACAGCAGTTTTACAGCCTGAGGCTGAGTCAGCCGATCCAGGTCAGCCATGAGTGTTTAACTGCTGTGCAGATGTACCTAGAGTCAAATTTCCTAAAGCATCCAAGTCACCTAAGTCCCATTAACTTTCAGTGGGATGTAAACTCCCAGGAGTCTGTCTTCACCGCACAGTTAGATCAGGTGCCAATCAATTGGGCAGGGATAGATTAGTCCGGGTACAAACATCCCCACAGCAGAGCCCTACCCATGTTGCTGTGTCCTTTCTGTTTTGCACTTCCCCATGCACGTCTGCGGGTATATCCCATGGTTCTCGGTGTTGGTGCACTCTTTCCCAGTCAATTGCGTTGCTTGAATGAGAACATGGGGCAGAACGGTGGGAAGGGACTATCAGCACCCGAATGATTTTTGCCTGGGTCCTCACTGCAAGGCGAGCAGGCTCTCACCCGAGCGAAGGCAGACCCCAGGTTCTAATATATACTGGCAGCAAGGTCAGCTAGCACCTCCAAACCTGGGTCAGGGATTTTTCTGTGTGGATGGTAGGGTTTTTTTGGCTAAAATATGGTTAAGAGCTAGGGTTAACTGTGCAGTGAAGACGCACCCTAAATGCCTTAAGCACTTTTGAAAATATTACCCTTAACACCGCAGGTCTGGGTTACTGAGTGAGAAAGGTTTCAGAGTAACAGCCGTGTTACTCTGTATCTGGAAAAAGAACAGGAGTACTTGTGGCACCTTAGAGACTAACATTTATTTGAGCATAAGCTTTCATGGTGCATGAAGTGGAAAATACGGTAGGAAAACTTTACCCTCACCTGCCATTCAAATAAATAAAAACAGTAAATATCAACAGTTTTTATCTGTAAGGCTTTGAAATGGGAATCTTGTAACAGTTTACATCCCATCATTGGAAAAATTCTAGCAATACAGTTTTCATAATACCATGTCGAGGTAATTGGTGATAAAGCTCTATCCTTTCCAAATGCATTAGTAACACCTCTGGTTGGAAAATAGAAAAAGTAACATATCAGAGCTATAAATACAGATCTAAACATTTCTGGTGACCTTCCAATGCAAAATATACAAAGGGCTTCATTATCCGCTGCATGACTCCCTTTCTGCACCATCACTGCTTCACCATCAATAGAGTTAAACAGTTGTACTACTGAAATAATGTAGTGGTGAATCAGGTCTAAAATCTATTTTTCGACTATCTGTATCAGGTTGCTCTCAGTTAACTCAGCATCTGAGCTCTTGCAAACATCAGGCAAAAATAGAAACTCCCCAAATAATCCAAAGTAGTTACTTTAGTGTGTTGTGACTCTAATGGACTCCCCAGAATCTCAGCCCCTCTGGGTATCCCTTCAGACTCTCTCTTGTTTGCCCTAAGAAATGTTCCACTAAAAGAGATGAAAAGAAAAAAGGCTTCTAAGCAGACATTCCAAACCCGTGAAAAAAAATGTAGAAATTGGGTTTGTTTGTGGCTTATTTGGCATGTAGCTTGTTGCTCGTTGCTTCTTTTTTTTTTATCAGCTCCTGGCAATCAGGGGCAAAGGGGGGAGAGAGTTGGGTGCACAGCGGGCCCACCACAGTCCCAGACTGCACGCCGGGGGTGGGATCTAGTCACATAGAGTGTAGGGGTTCTTAGGGATTGGCCTGTTTTTGAAATGGGATTAGCTTGAATTTTGGCTTATTGTGAAAGTCGGGGGTGCTTATTTACCCCCTGAAAGTGGGCAACTGTGCTTCTAAGTTCCAAACTCTGGTTGCCTTTTCTTTTAAGAAACAATTTCCCCAACCCCAGGTTTTCCAACCTGTAGCTGTCAACCTGGGTCTGTTTATTTTGGATTCTTTATGACTTCATTGCCACAGTTCCTCCCTGTCCAATTCGTCAGCTGTAGCTCAAGCCAGTCTGATTAGCTAACAATTCAGTCAATCTAGCTCCAGAGGAAAGAACTTCTTTTTCTGTCTCCACTGCCTCTGGGCCTCCAGTTTATTCTGTCTATTCTTACCCACCCATTGTAGCAGTATCTGAATTTAAACTGCTGCTGCAACTCACACCAATTCCAAATCTGCAACTAGAATCTAACAACATCCCATTTCCTGCCCAAATCAATGCAAGTTCCCTGCCGCGCAAATAATTCCTATGGCTCCCCAAAGACCCCAAGCTGTGCTTTTCCTTCCCAGGGGAGACCTTCACTCCCTTGAGTAGGAGGTTCTCAACACAAATTTGCCTCTTATCCCTTATTACAAATCTCTTCTAGCCAATTGCCAAACTTAAAGCCTTTATTTGGACTCCGGTGGAAGAACTGCCACAAGTGATGATCGCTGGTTAAACATGTGGCTATTGGGCACAATAAGCTGCAATGTGTTCTCAGGCATAACTCCCATTAGATTTCCTGGAAGTGACGAGTGCAGATTCCAGCCCAGCACACATACATTTTAACAACAGTCTGGGCTGTCTGCATTTCCACAAACACGAGCCAAGATACAGCCATAAGAGCACAGCTTCAGAACGGCCATGGATCCTGGGAGCGGGCATGTTTTTGAACCGCTACATAGAGCGTCTCACAGCATGACGGACAGGCTGACTTTTCTAAGGGATTTATCAGATCACGTCACCACTTCCCAGAGACTGACGTCTGAGAGGTCTCTTCTTGGAAGCCGTGGCATCGATGCGTGGTTGAAATCTGGATTTTCCTTCCTCTGTGCCACAAGCCTGCAATCGCCAGGCCTGGCATTCAGATACATGACAAGTAGACTGCTTTGCCAGTTTGTTTCACTGAAATTGGTTCCTGCTGGGAGGATCTGCTCTCACACTTGTCATGCTGGCACCTGACCATTTTTGGGTACTATCGTTAACATGGCACATCTGTTGTAGCCACACACATTCTTCGGCTGGTTCAAAGTGCCACGTGATAAAGTGTCCTATTTTATGGAAGTTATCCAGGCTTGATGTACCCTTGGGTATGCAGCTCAGCAATTCTGCAGTCTTGGTTACACTTGACAAACCAGGCTGACATTAGCAATCTTGTCTCATTTCCCCCTTTCATGAGAAGTAATCACAGTTGCCTTCCTCATCCGTATGGCTAAAACACAAGGCTAAGTCATATGGTTGTCGAGCTTGAGACATACTGGGTCCTACATATTTGACAACGCCTGCTTTCAAGGCTCTCTAAATAGACAGCCCAGAAAATAATAGTGCAGGGGATTCTGGAAATGTTAAGGGTCTATTAACAATATAAGGAAAACGGATACGAATTTTCGCCAGTAATCTGTTTATTTAAATGATCGCCATTTCATTAATACCAGAAAAAGAGTATTGCTAGTGGTTGATAGATTCTCGGGTTTTTATCTTGCCTCTCCCTGACTTACTCTGTGTATCCCTGGGAAACTGGCTTACTTTCCATTAATTATTAATGATATATACCATCATATGGCAGCATGTTATTGAAATGATATAATATCCAACAAGTTGGTACTATTGACTTTATCCCATCAAACAGGGTCCAGTCATCATGCAAATCTTAGTATGTCCGAGGCAGCACTAAGGTTCACCTATTCATCTTCTTTGATTCAGTGTTGCTACTTTTATGCTATTGAATAGTAGTAATTAATAATATTGCAGTATAATAGTAGTAATAGTTAATAATATTGCAATAGGGCTTAGAAGCCCCAGCCATGGATCAGGGCCCACATTGTGCTAGGCGCTGCGCAAAAACAGAACAAACAAAAAACCTTCCCTTAAAAGCCTACATAGAATAATAGAATATTAGGGTTGGAAGAGACCTCATGAGATCATCTAGTCCAACCCCCTACTCAAAGCAGGACCAGCTCCAACTAAATCATCCCCGCCAGGGCTTTGTCAAGCCGGGCCTTAAAAATCTCTAAGGATGGAGATTCCCCCACCTCCCTAGGTAACCTAGTCTAGTGCTTCACTACCCTCCTAGTGAAATAGTGTTTCCTAATATCCAACCAAGATCTCCCCCACTACAACTTGAGACCATTGCTTATTGTTCTGTTATCTGCCACAACTGAGAACAGCCAAGCTCCATCCTCTTTGGAATCCCCTTCAGGTAGTTGAAAGCTGCTATCAAATCCCCTGTCATTCTTCTCTTCTGCAGACTAAATAACCCCAGTACCCTCAGCCTCTCCTCGTAAGTCATGTGTCCCATGCACACCGCTGACTCATATCCAGCTTCTCGTCCACTGTAATCCTCAGGTCCTTTTCTGCAGAACTGCCACTTAGCCAGGCAGTCCCTAGCTGTAGCAGTGCATGGGATTCTTCCTTTCTAAGTGCAGCACTCTGCACTTATCCTTGTTGAACCTCATCAGATTTCTTTTAGCCCAATCCTTCAATTTGCCTAGGTCACGCTGGACCCTATCCCTACCCTCCAGCGTATCTACCTCTCCCCGCAGCTTAGTGTCATCTGCGAACTTGCTGAGGGTGCAATCCATCCCATCCTCCAGATCATTAATAAAGATGTTGAACAAAACTGGCCCCAGGACTGACCCCTGGGGCACTCCACTTGATACCAGCTGCCAACTTGACAGTGAGCCGTTGAACACAACCCGGTGAGTCCGACAATCTAGCCATCTTTCCATCCACCTTATAGTCCCTGCATCCAATCCATACTTCTTTAACTTGCTGGCAAGAATACTGTTGGAGGTGGTGTCAGAAGCTTTGTTAAAGTCAAGATATCACATCCATTGCTTTCCCCATATCCACAGAGCCAGTTATCTGATCATAGAAGGCAATCAGGTTGGCCAGGCAAGACTTTCCCTTGGTGAATCCATGTTGACTCTTCCTGATCACCTTCCTCTCCTCCAAGTGCTTCAAAATGGATTCCTTGAGGACCTGCTCCATGATTTTTCCAGGGACTGAACTGAGACTGACCTCTTGAGACATTGAGACAGACTTATGCGTAATGCTGGGAAAAAAGTCAGTGCCTGTGGTACATGTAGGTATCCGTGACACAGGGAAAGGTCATGGAGGCCAAATTTAGGCGCTTAGGTAAGAGACTGAAGTTCAGGACCTCCATGGTAGCATTCTTTGAAATGTTTTCAATTCCATATACAAGGCCAGTTAGACAGGCAGAACTGCAGGATCTCAATGAGTGGATGAGATGGTGTTTGGAGGAGGGATTTAGGTTTATTATTAGGAACTGGGAAACCTTTTGGGAAAGGAAGAGCCTATACAGGAAGGATGAGCTCCTTCTAAATCATAATGGAACCATATTGCTGGCATGTAAAATTAAAAAGATTACAGAGGAGTTTTTAAACTAAGGGCTGGGGAAAGCTGACATGTGAAGGAACACACAGTTTGGACACAGAGATATCCCTTAGGGGAGGATTTATTAAAGGGGATTCTCTATATCCTAGTAAAAAGGAGACGATAAAAGTTGATAAAGTACAGATAGAAGCTGAACAGAAACAATCAAATGAAAAAGATTCCCATTCAATTACATCACATGAAAGCAGACAACTAAATATTGACAAATTTTTAAGCGCTTGTATACAAATACTAGAAGTCTAAACACTAAGATGGATGAACTTGAGTATCTGGTATTAAATGAGGATATTGATATAATAGGCATCACATAAACTTGCTGGAATGATGATAACCAATGGGACACAGCAGTACCAGGGTACAAAATATAAAGAAATAACAAAGTAGGTTGTTCTGCTGGGGAAGTGGCATTATATGTGAAAGAAAACATAGAGTCAATATAGTAAAAATCTTAACTGTGCCATAGAGTATCTATGGATATAAGTTCTATGCTTGAATAAGAGTATAGTAGTACAAATATACTACCAACCACCTGACCAAGATGGCTACATTGTGGAATGTTCAGGGAGATTAGAAAGGCTACAAAAACAGAAAACCCAATCATCATGGGGGTTTTCAAGTATCTCCATATTGACTGGGTACATGTCCCTTCAGGACGGGTTGCAGAGATAAAGTTTCTAGACACCATTAATGACTGCTTCTTGGAGCAGCTAATCCTGGAACCCACAAGGACAGAGGCAATTCTTGATTTAGTCCTAAGTGAAGCACAGGATCTGGTCCAAGAAATGAATATAGTGAACCACTCAGTAATACCGACCACAATGTAATTAAATTTAACATCCTTGTAGGAGGCAAAATACCAAAGAAACCCACCACTACAGTATTTAACTTCAAACAGGGACTTAGGTAAAAATGTAAACAGAAATTAAAAGGAACAGTCACCTGAGTGAAATGCCTGAAAGCTGCATAGAAACTAAAAACAACATAATAGAAGCTCAAAGTAAATTTATACCTCCATTTAAAAATATTAAGAGAACCAAAACACTGCCACTGTGGCTAAAAAATGTAAAGGATGCTGTTTACTCCCTGTAATTGGAGCTGTGCCTAGATCAGGGATTGGCAACCTTTGGCATGTGGCCCGTAAGGGAACTCTGTTTGGGGGCTGGGATGGTTTGTTTACCTGCAGCGTCTGCAGGTTTAGCCGATCGCAGCTCCCACTGGCCATGGTTCGCCGTCCTCGGCCAATGGGGGCTGCAGAAAGCAGTGGCCAGCACATTCCTTGGCCCACGCCACTTCCAGCAACCCCCATTGGCCTGGAACAGTGAACCGCGGCCAGTGGGAGCTGTGATCGGCTGAACCTGAGGATGCTGCAGGTAAACAAACCGTCCCAGCCCACCAGCGGATTTCCCTGATGGGCCGCGTGCCAAAGATTGTCAATCCCTAGTCTAGATCATAGGCCTTGCAATCCTAGACTGCTGACACAGGGCTAGATCCTCAGCTAGTGTAAACAGGAATTGCTCTGTTGGCTACAATGAAGATGTGCTAATTTACAGCAGCAGAGGATCTTACTTATAATACACAGCAAGAATTACACTAGGTTCAGCATGCCCCCATTTCCTCCATGGGTGTGGAAGGCCCTTTCTGCAGTGGAATCAACATGTAGGAGGCAGAGTTTTGGGAGACTGGGACTTTTCACCTTCGAAAAGAGATGACTAAGGGGGGAGATATGATAGAGGTCTATAAAATCATGATTGGTGTAGAGAAAGTAAATAAGGAAATGTTCTTTACTTCTTCTCATAGCAAAAGAAATAGCGGTCACCAAATGAAATCAATAGGCAGCGGGTTTAAAAAAACAAAAGGAAGTATTTTTCACACAACACGCAGTCAACCTGTGGAACTCCTTGCCAGAGGATGTTGTTAAAGCCAAGAGTATAACAGGGTTCAAAAAAAGAACTAGATACATTTATGGAGGATAGGTCCATCAATGGTTATTAGCCAGGATGGGCAGGGATGGTGTCCCTAGCCTCTGTTTGCCAGAAGCTGGGAATGGATGACACGGGATGGATCACATGATGATTATCTGTTCTGTTCATTCCCTCTGGGGCACCTGGCGTTGGCCACTGTCAGAAGACAGGATACTGGGCTAGATGGACCTTTGGTCTGACCCAGTATGACCATTCTTATGTTCTTATGTACCTATGTAATAATTCAATACCCCATTAGTGTGAGAAAATACCACAGCATCATCAGTTCCTACTATGGGATTATTTCCCTCTGCTCCAGTTTGATATTCTCCTTCCCCGAGACATTCATCCTTCTCAATAGAACAGAGGCTGTGAGACCGGGAGTGGAACTGCTCAACTGTGTCCCTGGAAATCTGTTTATGTACCTCTCTGTCTCCATTAGCGTCTCCAGTTCAGTCACTCTGGTTTCAAGAGCCTGTACTCTGTCTCTGAGGGCCATGAGTTGCTTGCACCAAATGCCCACATAGGCCACCTGCCCACAAGACAGGTCAATCATACGTGCTGCATTCAGTGCACTAAATTGGATAGCCCCCACCCTGCCGCTAGGCTTCTGCCTGCATTCGTTTTGCTCTTTCTGGGGTTTTACTTGTTTCTCTTTGCGGTTTTTTTAGGGGGTCGGTGTGAGGGTTATTGGCCTAAGTTTAGAGTATGTTTGTTAGGTGTAGCTGGCTCTCTCTAAACTCCCTCTCAAAACTCCCATTCACTAGTTCCTCTGGTCAGTACAGAGCTGGCTTTTTATGCCCCTGTTCTCCTTGAGTTAGCCCTGCTACCTCACGAAGGGATCTTAAAGGGATTAGGGATCAAAGGACAGCAAGCTAGAGCCTAGTTAGTAAGCATTCAGCCTAGTCTAGCAGGCTGCTTGGCTCAGCACCCGAAAGAGACCACACTATGAACTTCACGCAAGCAGGTGTAACGCTGACAGACCCCAGTCGACAGCATCGAACCTGGGACCTCTGGAGCTAAATTCATGAGCCTCGGAGCTAAAAGCCATATGGCTATTAGCTAAGGCTGTAGAGCAGACTCATTAATCTCATTCTCTCTAAGTGGTCTCGGTGTCATTAGATGGGACAGATCACCACACCCAGAATGCATTTGGGTTACACAGGCACACGAAAGAACAAAGCAACAGGCAACAAACTCACCAAGGGTTACATTAGCTCCTCCTTTACCTGGGGAACTCCCTTGCAAAATTCCTGTTTGATGCTGTGGTTTTCTAGCTCCCAGAATACCTGTATATAGGATCAAGACTCCTTTATGGTGCCTTGCAATACTCCCTCATAGTGTTGTCTCTCCTTAGTAGAGCTAGTCAGAAACTGGAATTTCCATTCTGCAGGACATTCAAAAGTGTCCACATTTATTTTAATATCAAGCCATCACAAAAGGCAAAATTTCTCATGGAATGAAAATTTTGAATTAGGAACTATCCATGTTTGATTTTGATAACATCCAGTCACTTGTTTTAATACTGAAACATCGTCATCTATAAAATGTAAACTACAATTTGTAATATACATGATATTTAATAATTTATATTACAAGTAATACTTTTCTATCATGTGAGTAATCAAACCGATGAAGTCAAAACTAAATGTTGTCACCTCATTGAAATAAAACATTTTCAACATCATTAAAACAAACCATGACTTTTTTTTACTTTTTTCCCAGCAAAAATTTTGTCAAAATTGACATGCTCCTTTGAAATGTTTACCTTTCAATGAAACTGCATTTTCCAATGGAAAATTGTTTGGTTGAAATTTTTTCAACCAGCTCTACCCATGAGAAATATACCTAATCAAAATACTCACTTTCATAAATTCTCTCTCTCTACCTACCATACAGTGGAAACATATAGAAAATTGGCTATAAAATGTCTTACAAAAAGTGCATAACAAAGTTTTGATATATTTAAATTCTGCATTTCAAAAACAAGATCAGCTACACAATACACAAGACCAAACAGAAGCCATATGCATGTATTATTGAAGAGTACACATGCTCCCTCTTTCCTATGTATATTGATTGTATTTAATGCAATGATGAATTAACATGTCAGAGTTCAGATTGTGATTTTCAATTCTTTGATGTGGGTAATGAAGCTGAGATGAAGCTGAATATGTTGGAGTAGGTATTAATGTGTTGGTATGGCTGAATGCTAGTGCTTGGAGAGTGGTATTGTGTTGAGAATGAATGTTACATATATGACCTCCTTGCTTTGTAGCATTTGCATTCCAGTGAGGAAATAACATTTGAACAACCTTTACACTAACGTCTGGTCAACACTACAGAATATGACTGGCTGAACATGGCTGTGAATAGTTGTGAGGACTGACACCACGCTAAACACAGTATGGGGGTCAGTATAGACTTGTATGCAAATATGAGGGATGAGAACCCAAGGGTTAGCTGGAAAGAGGGGCTGCAGAACTGGCCAGATAATCAGATCTCCTCCGTTTAAAGCTTTGCAGTTCCAGTAGAGACAGAGACTACAATGATGGGTACAGTATAAAAATTAGAATAGAACAGATGCTAATCTCCATACCCTGCTTTAAATCAGAGATCTTCTGTTCCCCACCACATTTTCTTCCTGTAAGCTAAGGTATAGGTCAAAATCTAAGGGATAGGCTACTTTGCCAGTTTATTAATGTGTTTATCATGTAATCATAGATCTGCTCTTCTTCTAGCCTTCTATTGCTCCACCCCAGTTCCCTTGCTTTTTGCTGGGATGTCCATGGTATGCACCCAGGGCAGAACCTTTGCTCAAACTCTCCACATCCACTCTCATGCCCCCATCCTGCCTAATATAAATATATATTGCTGCTGCTGTGTTCATGGCATGCCACACCTGGGGGGTGGGAAGGGAATGGTCACAACTGTATCCTGGAGTCTGGATATAGATAACATAATAGATCTCTTCTAGTCTATCACTCTGCTACTGCAGGATTGCTCCCTACACTAAATTCTGCGATGCTTAGTCTGGTCTAGTTTTAACTCTGAGTACTGGGTCTTCCTTATGTTAGGCATGTAGGACTATAGAGCACAGAATATTAGAGAGGGGAAATAAAATCTCAAACCTTTACTCAGAACTCAAAGGGAACATGAATGTTTTTTAGAGGTTTTAAAAAGTCTGGTTAACATTTTCCACATTTCCTGCTATCATTATTTGTTGTATCAGAGCCCATCTGGATGTAGACGGTGAGGGCAAGCAATTCCCATGCCTAACTAATATGGGAAAGGCTCTTCTCATTATATTTATGAGCTTGTGAAAAGCAGGATGAGCCTGAAATCTTGTGGTAGAGGTTCTCATGAGCCTCCAAGTGCAAGTTTGCTGCCCCAAGAGCTCCACATAAGGTTCAGAGAGACTTCTTTGAAAATCTCAGCCTTACACTCTTAAGACTTCTTTGACAAAATCAGCCTAAACTTTTTGGTGCTTCTGGAAATGCTTCTGCAGAGAATCCCAGACCTTATGGGGAAGAGACGGTCTAGACGAGAGTTGTGTGATGCAAACAAGTGCAAGAGGTCCTCTGTTCTTAGCTATCAGCTACATGTATCGGTACGTTCTTTTTGTTGCAGAACCTGCAAATGATGTGGCTGAAAAATGGCATTAGTTAGTAGCTGAAAATTAGTTACATGATAAGCATGACATGCTGTTTTATTTGTTTAGAAGCTGGTCAATAACATTACCACAGTACTGAATTAGGAAAATGAGTTTAGCTTGTTTGGACTAAACACAAGCTCATCTAAACAAGACCAATTAACTGATCTTAAGCCAAACTCAATGTTTATTTCATTACTTCGGCTCTATGAGGTTCATTATGTAAATTGCATCTTTTACCACTTCTTTAATAAGAGTACAGGGCATGAAGGCTCAGTATTTTATGACTCCCATACCCATAATATGAATCACAAGCTGGAAAGTCATTTCTTGCTGTGCTAATTGCAGACATTTTAGTGAAGTTAAGGAGAACTTCTCAACCTATCTAGCATTTCATATAACCTCTTCCATGAGCCAAGCTGAATAGTTCTCTAAGGTGTAACTTTTTCCTTTTCTGTAATTAAAATACAGTGATTATTTGTGGATGTAATTATCTTTTAGAGGAAAGCACAACATGCTATGCAGCTTTATTAGCTATCCAATTAATGGACCGCAGCTCAGGTAAAGACCCATCATTCCCATGAATTATGAAACCCTACTAGTTGCATGCATGGGTCTGACATCACAGCTGTTGGTTACAAATGTCCATGAGTTGCAAAAAGCAACTGACCCCATTGACGTATGATCTAGGCACAGCTCCCATTACAGGAGCAGCAAGGGGAAGTGGGAATGATCTGGGCGTCTCAAACTAGAGATCACTTCCTTAACTGTACCACAATGGGCCTAGATCTCCCTTACAGGCCACTCCAACAGCACTCGTTTCATGGATGTCCACATGTAGGTACTACATGTCTTTATCTGACTACTCTGTTCTTAAGTAGTGTCCCTGGACTCTCAGTAGAATTCTCAGAGGATACAATCGATATTGATTTAGGTGCATCATTGTACATGGAAGCCAAAGCAGTCTCTCATTCATGCTCCATGTCTACATCATTTCAACCTTATATTCCCTACCAACTAAAAAGCTATCAGCTCATCTCTTAATAACAAATACAATAAAAATGTCCAAAGGGATTCTAAACTCTGCGCTCCAGGGCTTAAACTAAACTCCTAACTAGTAAAGACCAAGATCAGACTGATTGTGCAGAGTGGGGGTGGGCAGACTATTCCGCATATTGCTACAGGAAGGTTCTTACTCCATCCTCTGAAGCATGCGGTTCTGGACACTGTCAATGACAGGATACTGCACTAGATGGATCACTGGTCTGAGCCAGTCTGGCAATTCCTATGTCCATCTAAAATTAAAACTACCAACCTTGGAAACCAGCCCCGGAAACAAACCTGACTATAACTCATTCTACCACCTGTGTGGAGACCCTTATCTTTTGTTCATTCTGACCAGACGTTAAGTGTAATCCTTACTATAAACCATTAATGAGAAATACACAGGCTATCGGTAACTGTTAGCAAGATTTAGGGTGAAACCTTGATCTCGCTGAAGTGAATGCATACTCTGCCATCAACTTCCATGTGGCCATTACTGTGGAGTGGTGGACCAGGTGAGACCAGGAGACATACCTGGAATTTTGCCTGGAGGATAGAGGGCAGATGCTCATCTAATTCACCCCTTAGTCTTTGTGTCTCCTTTCACTAAACGGATAACAATTCCATTTCCTTCCCCAATGTTTAAAAGGGGATTATCCCCCAACCACAAAACAAGCATGCAGGGTAAAAGACAGGCACAACAATGCATTGCAAAGGAAGTGTACACCATACACCTCATCACCCCACTGATCCATGTGCAAGCAGGTTAGCATGCAGCAAGGACTGGGAGACCTGAGACAGGAATGGTGAATGGCTGTGCACAGACAGCTGAGCTCTGCAACCATAAGTGTCAATGCGAAGCATCCAGGTTACCGAGCCAGGACTCCTAGGCACCATAACGCCTAACCTGGACAGGAGGAATTGAAAGGAATTCGTCTGATCTGTCAAGTGAGTGACGAGAAACCAGAAAGCCCTCACAGAGAGGTGGCAAATGGACAGGAGCGAAAACAAGAGGCCCCTCAGGGATCTCACATTGGATCTATTGGCATTTACAGTCAGCACCATGCAGCTGCAAGAGCAATCCAAGTAGTGGAAGACATTTGTCCTGAGGAGCACAGCAGGAAGCCAGTGGACATGTAAAAAGTCATGATAATGTCAGGTGTGTTGTGTGTGTCAGCTCGGTAAATGGCAATGGAAACAAACCAAACCAAATAAAAAAATTCCTTACGTGAAAGCATTCAGCTGTCAGTCATGTGAAATCAAGACTGGTAGCACTTTTCATTTGTGTCAGTGCTGACCTAGCTGGCCTGAAATACTCAGCCCTGCATACAGGGCATAGAATCAGGGGCGGCTCCAGGCACCAGCACGCCAAGTGCGTGCTTGGGGCAGCAAACCACAGGGGGCGCTCTGCCGGTCGCCGCGAGGGCAGCAGGCAGGCTGCCTTCGGCGGATTGCCTGTGGAGGGTCCGCTGGTCCCGTGGCTTCGGCAGACCACCTGCAGGCTGCCGCCGAATCCGCGGGACCGGGGACCTCCTGCAGGCAAGCCGCAGAAGGCAGCCTGCCTGCCGAGCTTGGGGCGGCAAAATGCCTAGCGCCGCCCCTGCTTACAATTCTCTGGGCATGATCTAGGTCGGTGGTTTTCAACCTATGGTCTGCAGACCCCTGGGGGGCCATAGACGAAGGAATTTTTTATTTTATGGGGTCTGCACCTCCATCTGAAATTTTTTAGGGGTCCACAAATGGAAAAAAGGTTGAAAGCCACTGATCTAGGTGAAAGATGCTTTAATACTGACACTCTGGAGGGTTCAGCATAGCTGTATCCGGCGTAACCTCAGCACAACCTCAGAGCTGTGTAGTAGTAATATCCAGATCTTATACAGCACTTTTCATCCATAGATCTTTACTATCCATAAGGAGGTAGGCATCATTATCCCCATTTTGCAGATTGGGAAACTGAGGCATGGAGAATTGAAATGACTTTCCCAGGTCACCCATCAATCCAGAAACAGAGCTGGGAATAGAACACAGGTCTCATGTCCTGAGTCCTAAGTCCAATGCTCCATCAACTAGGCAATGCATCAGCTAAAACTTTATACTGAGGCTGAGAAGGATTCGATTTTTATCGATAAATGTCAGTAAATGTCAATTTCACCAAACTCACACAAACAGACGGCAAATAATCTTTCCATCAATAATAGAAATTTACTGATAGGCAAGTAAAAAAAATGCTGCTTGAGAATTTATGAGGGTTTGATTTAAGGATATTTATTTTGTATATCTTGGCATGTTTTGTGATGTTGATAATTCATGTTTTAACGGTTATAAAGCGTTAACCTTTTGAATCTCAACGTCTGCTGTCATTCAGTAATTACTGTCTGACCCTCTCCCCCTGATTTCTTGCAACTGAAAATTTAAATGGATAAAAATACAAAAATGCTTAAAATAATCATTGATTTTATCCATTGAAATTATAAAAAAAAAATCTGCCAAACCTATTTGTATTTCATGCTCCCCCCTGGAGGACAGCTGAATCACCTGTTACAAGCCTCCTTTTTCACTGACCGCACCTGCATATTGCTTGAGCCACATCTAATTATATAATCAATGTTACTTTCAGAGTGATGCTGCCTAGTGGCTAAGTAACGGCACTAGAATTCAGGAAGGGACCTGGTCCCAGCTCTGCTATTGATCTGTTGTGTGTCAACCTTTGTCTGCTTATACTTGTAAGCTCTGTGGGAGCAGGGACTGTCTTTAACTATGACTGTTCAGTTGCTACTGCAATGAAAATCATGTAAAGGGTTAATAAGGCTCTCCCAACCAATCAAGGCTCTGAGCACTTATTCCCTTAGGGTTCCCTGTCTTACAGAGCTATTATGGACAGGCAACAGACTCCCACCCTCAATGTCACACACAAGCTTTGACACAACATGGCAAGATCAAAGGCTGCTGTCTTGCTTCTCGCTTGTGCTACTGTTGCAAAATTCTTCAGGAGGCAGGCAGGGCAAGAAGGATGTTTAACTCTTTCTTCAGCCTACCTAGGAAAGACAAAGCACATCTCCAGCTTTTAAATCACTGTAGTCCAGAGGCCCCTGGGTACTGCAGAAAATCTCTTAAAACCAAATCAGTTATAAAAGGAGAAAAAAGGAAAATATGCAGAATGTTGGTGTAAGAAGTAGTGGAGTGAGAGCACTGAAACAACATCTGAAGTTATAGCCCTAAGATTTAAAGTAGAGCTGCACCTATGGTCACAGCCAATCATGAAAGTGACCCGACTTTCCAGTTGTGATTGGCAAGTGCCTGAAATATTGCTACAAATACCATTCTGGCAAGAGTTTAGCCCAAGTGTATGGAAAGCTTCTGAGATCAGCTTACCTAAAGAAGCAGAAATCACATGTCAGTGTTGTCAAATCCAAACCAGAATCCCCGAACCCTAATTTGCCCTCAAAACTGAACACTAAATCTATACAAGATCTGCATCTGAATACTGCCTCTTGGGTCGGTCCATCACTCATTTAAGTCATTGGAAAGAGTCCCATAGACTTCAATAGCCTGTCATTCTCAACAAATCGATCTATGCTAGGAGTCGGAAACTCCTCATCTTGGCTCTGATAGGATGCTTTAGGGAAGTCCTCTTCAACTTTGCACATCTTGAGGGCTACTTCATCACTGAATGGCGTCGAAGCCATCACTTTGTGACGTTCCCATCTTGATGTTGCACTGTCAAAACACTAGAAGACAAACATCTCAAGCACAACTTGATGTCAAGACGTCAGACCAGAAATCCAGGCTCTGAGGCCTGGCTAGCAGAAAATACTAGAGAGTTGGGGGCATGGCAGTGTAAAATCAGGTCCACCAGAGAGGCATGGTGTTCACTGCTGCAATCCCAAATGTATGAGAGCGTAGATTGGTTTGGAGCTGCTGATTCAGCAGGGATTTAGGCAGTGTGGTCCAGAGATTAGGACAGTGGAGAGGTATTTGTAGACCTGGGTTCTCATATCTCTGCATTGTCCTTGGGCAAGTCAGTTGTAACGATATGGAGATATACCTATCTCATAGAGCTAGAAGGGACCTTGGAAAGGTCATCAAGTCCAGTCTCCTGCCTTCACAGCAGGACCAAGTACCGTCCCTGACAGGTTTTGCCCCAGATCCCTAAATGGCCCCCTCAACTCACAACCCTGGGTTTAGCAAATCACTGAGCTATCCCTCCCCAACCCGTCTGTTCTGCTGTTCCCCTCCCACCATTTGTCTGCTCTATTTAGATTGTAAACTCTTTCGGCCAAAGACTGTTTCTTAACATATATATTCAGTGCCTAATACAACAGGGTCTTGATCTCAGCTGGGGCCTCTCGGTCTACTGTTATACAAATATTAACAAAAGGGAAAAAATATGTTTTGTTTTTGTTTTTGGTTTTTTTATAATGAGAAGTATATGGAAAAGTAGCGAATGCCACACGTTGGGGCCCAAAGCAGCAAACGGTGGTTCATTTGCACACATTACATCATAAAGGGAGACAGGGCTTCTGTCGGAGTCAGCTCTGCTCCCGTTAAAAACAGCAGGAGCTTTAACACTGGCTTCACTGTGCCCCTTATCAAGCCCTTAAAACATATTTGCCCCGTGAAGTTTAAGTTCCTCTTCATCTACCTTGATCCTGCTCAGATGCAGATTGTTTCTAAATGCAGAGAAACATGTTGCAGGAAATAAGGATTTTCCGTAGACTTTAAGAAACAAAGTCACAGAGCTGGAGTCCAGGATCATTTGAAGGCAAGCCATTGGGAAGCTAACATCACCCTTACCACACTGTGCGATCTATTCAATACCCCATCAGTTAGGAATGTATGAACCTAATGAACCTCAGTGGAAATCACAGTCGCTCTTCTGCAAAGGATCCTTTTGACAGACATAAGACACCCAGGCCCAGATCCTCAAAGGTGTTTCAGCATCTAGCGCCCATTGATTTCAGTGGGACTTAGATGCATAAATATTTTTGAGGTCCCATTTCTATGTCCTAGGACGAGTTTGTGCCCTTCTATTGCGAGCGTGCATAGGGACAGCACGGTCCGTGCAGCAGGAACACACAACCAGAGTCTCTGTCCTGCTTCCTTCATGCTCCCTCTGGGCTGCAAGTCATTCCACGGGAATGTGGGGAGGGAGAAAGTGAGGCCATGACCTATCAGCAAGAAACCCATCTAACATATCTGGTTGGGGTGCTTAGGTCGGCGATGGCTTATACTGCACCTCTGACAGAATGTAGCAGCAGATGCACTGCCACTGGATGTGGGGCACTTTCAGAGGCATTCTGCTTCGCCAGGGCAGTAACATTGCACACCATCCTCAGCACAGGCTCTGCCCCCAGTAAATAAATGGGTACTCTATATTCAAAGGGTATCTACAGCTTTTTCCATAAGGCTCTTACTTTCTCCCCTTCTCCTTTCCCACCCCTACAGTTTCCCTCTTCTCTCAAATTTCTCCATTTCCCCCTCTGATCCCCCACCACTGGATTAGTTTCTCTCCATCTCTCCCCACCCCACTGCCTGCTCCTTTTCCTTTTTGTAGTGTCTCACTAGAACGATCAGCATTGTATTACAGTAGTGACAGAGGTCCTATTATGCCAAGCACTGCAGAAAGTATGAACCAGTCCCTGCCCCACAGCTCTTAAAGCTGAAATAGATAAAATAGAAGCATTTACCTCCATTTAACAGGTGGGGAACTAAGACAGAGAGAGAGAGAGAGACAGATGCCCCAGGCATACAGGAAGACTGAATCACAGCCAGTTAAAGCAAGGTCTCTTTAGTCCAAAGCTAGCACCATAGCCACAAAATCATCCTTCCTCTTCAATACACAACCAATGATGTTTGAGTGCAGGTCCTTTGAGCTTGTAGCATGTGAGTGTGTCAAAATTAAGCAAAGCTTGTCAATAACTGCTCGATGCTTTGGATAAACACAGAGAGCTTTTGACTTGCCTGAGGTGAAAAAGTGAACCAGTGGCAGGGAATAGATCCCCAATAACCCAGAATTTCAGCCCCTGTGAAAAATACTGCATGGGAGTTGAAGGGAGGATGGGCCTCTGGATATTAAATATACCTGTGATCTTCCTTCTCTACCCTTGATTTTGTAAACTGGTTCTGTGCTCACAAAAACCTGCATGACTCAACTGGTGGGAATTTTCCATTCCTGCTAAACCAGCACTTTTCTTTCTGTTTAACACTCATAAATCAGGCCCTGTCTATCTCATTTCATAACCCAAAGGTATGGAAGCCCTACTTGCTTTATGCTCTGTCAGCTGTGCCACAGAAACACTGCTTTACTGCTCTACTTTCCCCCTCCCTTTGCATCTTTCAAGTGATGTCCAGCGTAAAACTGCCTACACCTTGCTCAGAAGGAAAATGCTTTGGGCCCCATTCTCCCTTACGCAAGCTACTGTTGGAAAGGGAATAAGGTTTCAATTCACAGTTTCCTTTGGATTCTTCATGCAAGTGAGCAGGTCTGTTCCCCACTCCTTCCTGCAGAAGAGATTAGTTGTTCCATTCCCCTGTATGTGTGGGTCTTAGGAAGGCTGCCAGAGGTAACAGGCAATCCAGGCGGAAAATGTCTCCTATCTACACTGCTGTCCCCTTCCCACCCCTTCCATGTGCTCCTTGGACCGTACCGTTTCCAAGTACGTTGCCAGAGCTGCCACTGAAAGCTACCCAGGGAGACCACATTTCATGGGACTGGGGGGAAAGGAAGGACCCAGCCACAGGACTCCTTACTTCCATGCCACCCCACTGAGCCAGCGACTCCGGCTCCCTTCCACTCGAAGCAGTAGAGGGGTGGCATTGGGCCTACGGAATGGTAATTTTTGCCTGGAAATAATGGACCAAATTCTAGTCTCCTTCAAATTCAGAGTAACTCTTTGGGAGTCAGTGACCAGCCCATAGAAAAGAGCTCTGTTAGGGCCCAGGACTTAGGTGGTCAGGCCTAGTGGCTAAAGCAGGGGTCCTTAGTCAGAGGCCAGGCACCAGAGCCAAGGATCAGAATCAGGACCAGGATGGGACAAGGCAGCAGTTATCACAGCCACAGACAAATGCTTTGAGCAGCAGCTGAACTGTTGCTACCGCTGGGCTTAAAAGCAAACCTGCTCACTTCCTCAGCCATGACGGCCGGGCATTCCATCAGGTGGCCTAGATGATGCAGACCAGCTGTGCTCACTAGCCGGCCAGGAGGCTGAACTGGTGCAGCTGCAGGACCTTATTACTGACAAGCTACTTCCACAGCATGCTTCCACCTAGTCCCAGGAAGTCTCCTTCCCTGGGGGTCTGTGGTTGGGAGGCGGCAGGGCAAAGCAGCTGGCAGGGATCTGTTGGAAAGGGGGTTCTCTAACTTGTTCATAGAGAGGACTCTTAATAGGAGATTGTCTCTTGAATACCTCCATGTCCCATTGTCATTCATATAGACATCCTCTCTCTCATTGGTGACCATAGAGGCAAACGCCCCTCCCTCGTGCAATCACATGGTGCACCAACTGTCCCTTTCCTGACCATGTGGAACACATTTCCTTCCTGACTGCACAACATTCCTATGGCAACAGTTGCAACTTTCTCCCTGGAAAAAATAACATGAGGAAAATATTTAGCTGATTCTTAATACAGTTTAGTAGATGGATACAATGGGCTGGAGCCAGCACTATGTTGCAGACAGCTCTCTGCAAGGCACCAGCAAGTGCCAGTAATTCATAGAATCATAGTACTAGGAAAAGACCTCAAGAGATCATCTAGTCCAGTCCCCTGCACTCAAGGCAGGACTAAGTATTATCTAGACCAGTGTTTCCCAAACTTGGGACGCCGCTTGTGTAAGGAAAGCTCCTGGTGGGCCGGGCTGGTTTGTTTTACTGCCCTGTCCACAGGTTCCGCCAATTGCATCTCCCACTGGCAGTGGTTCGCTGCTCCAGGCCAATGGGAGCTGCTGGAAGTGGCGGCCAGTATGTCCCTAAGCCTGCGCCACTTCCAGCAGCTCCCATTGGCCTGGAGCAGCGAACCGCAGCCAGTGGGAGCCATGATCAGCAGAACCTGTGGACGGGGCAGGTAAACAAACTGGCCCGGCCCGCCAGGGGCTTTCCCTACACAAGCGGCGTCCCAAGTTTGGGAAACACTGATCTAGACCATCCCTAACAGGTGTTTGTCTAACCTGCTCTTAAACATCTCCAATGATGGAGGTTCCACCATCTCCCTAGGCAATTTATTCCAGTGCTTAACCACCTTGACAGTTAGGAAGTTTTTCCTAATGTCCAACCTAAATCACCCTTACTGCAATTTAAGCCCATTGCTTCTTGTCCTAGCCTCAGAGGTTAAAGAGAACAATTTTTTTCAGTGCTTCTTGTAACAACGTTTTATGTAATTGAAAACTGTTATCGTGTCCCCGCTCAGTCTTCTCTTCTCCAGACTAAACAAACTACAATTTTTCAATCTTCCCTCATAGGGCATGCTTTCTAGACCTTTAATCATTTTTATTGCCTTCTCTGGATTTTCTCCAATTTGTGTACATCTTTCCTGAAATGTGACACCCAGAACTGGACACAATACTCCAGTTGAGGCCTAATCAGCGTGGAGTAGAGCGAAAGAATTACTTCTTGTGTCTTGCTTACAACACTTCTTCTAATTCAGCCCAGAATGTTTTCTTTTTGTTCCAACAGTGTTACACTGTTGACTCATATTTAGCTTGTGATCTATTATAACCCCCAGATCTCTTACTGCAGTATTCCTGTCTAGGCAGTCATTTCCCATTTTGGATGTGTGCAATTGATTTTCCTTCCTAAGTGGAGTGCTTTGCATTTGTCCTTATTGAATTCATCCTATTTACTTCAGACCATTTATCTAGTTTGTCCAGATCATTTTGAATTTTAATCCTATCCTCCAAAGCACTTGCAACAGCTTCCAGTTTGGTATGATCTTCAAACTTTGTAACTGTACTCTCTATGCCATTATCTAAATCACTGATGAAGATATTGAACAGAACCAGAACCAGGACTGATCCCTGTGGGACCCCACTTGATATGCCCTTCCAGCTTGACTGTGAAGGATCATCAGAACTGATGCATAGATCAATGAAAATGAGAGTTACTCTTAGTGTACCTGAAAGTAGATTGGGCCCTGCAATTTGAGTTTGTGAGTGGTGATGAAGTGTAGAGTGTATCTGTTGTAGTGATGGACCCCCTAAGCAGGGGACTTCAACTCCTCTTAGTAACACTGCACATCTTCTTCATCCTGGCAAGATAAGGAGAAAGGCCCTGAATTAGGAGGTGTCTGGACTCTATTTTATGAACTGGTGGCACATGACAAGCCAGGAGCTGCAGAGAATATTCCTCAGAGACTGTAGGCAGAGCCATGTGTGATTGCCAGATGTTACAGCCGGGTGCAGGCCTGTGTGTGACTTGTGAGGGATCAGCAGCAGCTGGGCAGGGAGCCCATGGAGAGGAGCCCCAATGAAAGGCACTAAATGAGCCTGGCCTGGAAACGTGTTTGTCTGAATAGAGAGTAGACTGGAGAGGGCACCCCACACACATGGCTTAAAGAGCCCTGACTCTAGACTGGACTGCCCCAGGGACCCAAACAAGAACGGCTATTGAACTGTAACTGTTTGAGCCTCTGCCCCTAGTGTCTTAGCAACCTGCCCCTTTCCTCCCAGCTCTAGGAAAAGACCTTTTCCTCTTAGCCATTTGTCCAAATGGTTATTGGGAATCACCATTGCTAATCAATGCCTACCAGGCCTAGGTGCTGGAACACCTGCTTTGCTTGCCTCTGTGCCACAATACACTTAGCAAGCCATTGGCATCTTAGGAGGTTGGTGCACTCCATTACTGAGCAGCCTCAATATTTACGCTATACAGCAGAAAACCACACCAGTGCTGTTACTGAAAACAGCTGTTAACATTTGGACAAGGAGCATGGCAGGAGAAGCTCCACCACTTGAATCCTGTAAACCTAGACTGGTAAAAAACTCTTGAATGTATGATGACCAGACAGAATCCTGCATTGGCTGGAGTGGTGAACGGGATGTCCTACCCTAAAAGGCTTTTTCCATCTCTGTGTTCTAGGACTCCTGTGCTATAGTGTCAATGGCCCTTGTTGAGTTTTGTCATAGATATTTCTATTTCCTTACTGAGATGGTTAATTTTGTGAGTAACATTTCCCATGGATAAGAGTCCTTTGTGTATTTCACTTGACCTTAGCAATCTTAACCCTCTCCCACCCCAAAGTCAATATAATATGACACCTACTGAAATCATATAATTATAGGGGTCTTTGATTTGACACTTTAAAAAAAAACGTAAATAAAAATAGTTCCTCTTACTACCATAGGCGCCTTTGAAACATAAATTAGAATTTTGTGTTCTAATTTGCCGTTGACAAGTCTTAGAGGCAGAGTTAAGACAAAATTCTTGAGCCAGCAAACGTGCTTCTACAAGTACAAAGGAATTTAAAGAGCGGCCTGGGGAAAAAATGGATGTAACTGTCAGTCACATGAAAGAATTTAGAAAAAGAATGCTGATGCTTCGTCAAATGGTGGGATTCAAATGTAGAGGCATGTCGCTGACCCTGATGCTGAGCATCACATACTTTAAATCCCTGAAGATTAATAGGAAAGATGGTTATGGCTCTCACAACAGCTGCTAGAAGGTGTTCATAGCTCAGGTTTTAATTACATGTATTTATACAGTAAAAAGTCCTAAATGCACGATAGCCCGTAGTATGCAACAATTTTGAACATTTATGAGATTCAGGCAATTAAGAGTCTAAACTTTCAAATGTTTCCAGATGGCACACTGATTAACAATTGTGTGGATTTAATATTTGTTTAAACGCACTGCACTGTAAAATATTTCTTAATAGTATATGAATGCATCTCAAGGAATCTAGGAACAGCTCTTCTCACAGCATAACTTGTCTCATTGCCTGGAGAGCTGGAAATCTCATTAGCTGATTATATAGACCAAAAGCAGTGGCAGAGTGGAACAAGAAGACTGAAAAGAGGCTTTTTCTCAGCTAAGGATTATTTCTCCTTTCTGTCTTAAGCCCTGATCCAGCAAAGCACTTAAGCACGCATGTCATTTTAAGCATGTGAGTAGTCTCATCATCTTCAACAGAAATACACACAGTAGAAGTTAGGTACATGTGTAAGGCCCTGATGCTGCAGTTCTTCCAGATGAGCAGACAGCTGTGCCTCCAGGGACCCCTGCTGAAGACAATGGTGCTCCATGTAGCCACAGCAACTCATGTGCTATGAATGGCAGGATAGGGCCTAAGGCCCAGACAAAGGGAGTTAGGTGCCTAAATACATTTGAGAATCTGGTCCCAAATGCTTTCCTGTATCAGGGACGTGCTTATGTGATATAGTTTTTGGAGAACTGAATCAATACAAAAGCCCACTTGGTTTCATTGTGGACTTGAATCTCAGTGCAGTTTGATTGAAAACTTACCGTCATTCAAACTAGTTTACCAAGGGTTGTGGTGGATTCTCCATCTGTGGAAAGCTTTAAATGAAGATTGGCTGTCTTTCTAAAAGATGCACACTGGTTCAGCCACAGCTATTGGACATAAAGCAAGAATTAATTCAAATTAACCCATGGCCTATGTTGTTCAGGAAATAAGAGTAGATGACCTCAATGGTCCCTTCTGGCCTTAAAATCTATGGAAAAAAATCACTGAAATTTGCAAATATTTTAAGGAGACCTGGGCCAATCACTAGTTCTGTGTAGAAACTAGAGATGGGCCTAAAAGCTTCAGATCTGATTCCCTAGATTCTGAACATCACATATATCACGGGTGTCTGAATCCAGTGTTTTGATCTGCGTATGTGTCAAGCTGCATGCACATGAAACTTGTGGTGACAAAATGGCAGATGAAATTTAATGTTGATAAATGCAAAATAATGCACATTGGAAAACATAATTCCAATACAGAATGATGGGGTCTAAATTAGCTGTTCCCGCTCAAGAAAGAGATCTTGGAGTCATTGTGGACAGTTCTCTGATAACTTGCACTCAATGTGCAGTGGCAGTCAAAAAAGCTAATAGGATATTAGGAACCATTACGAAAAGGATAGATAAAACAGAAAACATCATAATGCCACAATATAAATCCATGGTACACCCACATCCTGAATACTGTCTGCAGATCTGGATGCCTCATCTCAAAAAAGATATATTGGAATTGGAAAAGGTACAGAGAAGGGCAAATAAAATGATTAGGGGTATGGAGCAGCTTCCGTGTCAGGAGAGATTAAAAAGACTGGGACTTTTCATCTTGGAAAAGAGACAATTTAGGGGAGATATGATAGAGGTCTATGAAATCATGAATGGTGTGGAGAAAATAAATAAGGAAGCATTATTTACCCCTTAACATAACATAAGAATGAGGCTCACCCAATTAAATTAATAGGCAGCAGGTTTAAAATAAACAAAAGGAAGAACTTCTTCACACAGCACACAGTCAACCTGTGGAACTCTTTGCCAGGGTATGTTGTGAAGGCCAAGACTATAACAGGGTTCAAAGAAGAACTAGATATGGTCATAGAGGATAGGTCTTTCAATGGCTATTAGCCAGGATGGGCAGGGACACAACACCATGCTCTGAGTGCTCCTAGCCTCTCTTTGCCAGAAACTGGGAGTGGACGACAAGGGATGGATCACTTCATGATTGTATGTTCTATTCATTCCCACTGAAGCAGCTGGCATTGGCCACTGTCAGAAGACAGGATGCTGGACTAGATGGGCCATTGGTCTGACCCAGTACGGCTGTTATGGTTTTGCATGGTTTCAACACAAAATGAGGTGGAAATCAATGTTTTGGGCAGAATTTTGTTTGGAGTTGATGGGTTAGCTAGTTAGTTCCTTCAAACCTGAAACACAATGAAAACTAGGAGGAACAACCCATGAAAACAAATACTGTCTTCTGAACCCTACAACATGAGAGGAAGGTGGCCTTACAATCTAAGCAACTTGGATGCAGAATAAGTAAATCACACACTGAAGCCGAGAGTAGCTTGCATATGTCTTAAGACTATTTTTGCTCTTGCGTATCAAAACTCAAAAGCAGCAGAAATCTAAGCAGGAAAAACCCAATGAAAATCTCAACATGATTCTTCAATGTCAAATCAGAACCCCGTGTGAGGAATGACATTTAAAACCTTTCATCTATGAAAAGTAATTCTTAGGATAGTATTGCTGGACCAGAAGATACAGCTGCTATGCACTCTACACATAATGTCAAGAAAAAATGTCAGTCTTCTCACATCTAGCACCATCTTGGTGAAACCAAAAACACTGGCATTGATTTGATTAGTAAAGGCTGCAATAACCAAGTTATAATTGAATTGAATATTATTTTCTTCATTATTTTCTCACCACTCCCTTTCTCAGGGACAGACTGGTCAGACTGTTAGTTCATTACCATCCTTCATTTAGGGAATTATATAAATAGTATCAAGACAGTGATAAATTCAGGGCATCCTTTCCACAATGTCAATTATTTAGACAGAATAAAGTCTACCTGGTAAAATGAAATTGCTTAGCTCCTAAAGGGCAGAGATGAACTTTTTTTTTGACTGCTTGTGCAGAAATGTTATAAATATTTAAATGTAAATAATAAAATCTTTACACGTTTAAATAAACATGAGATTGATATTACGTACACAGACACACCATAAGACAATTGCCACTTCTTTAGGAAAATCAATATTTCCTGAGATTGCACTGAGAATCTGTCAACTGGTTGATATCAAACACGATGCTGCGGACTTCCCAAACCCCATATCTTTTTGCCCAGATCACAAACACATCTATCTTTTGATTTACAAAGGACTGTTTTTGTTTTTGTTTTTTTTCCAAATTCACTTTCCTATCTCTGTGTATGAGATAGAGAACTACCTTGTTGTGAGTTATGTAGGGATTCAACTCACAACAGGTGAGTCTAAAGGCGTGGACTGCTATTGCTTGAGCTAACGGACCAAATTGCCCCTCCCTTGACTGGATAATACTTAACTGAATTTTCCATACTGCCAAACAAGTTCAGTTCAGAATCAGTTGAAGGGAAGGTTGCAGGTTTGGAGGGGTAATCATTTTTAAAACCAGGTTATTATTATTATTTGGCATATGCAATCCAGTCAAGCCAAGCCACAGCGTTATTATCAACAATGTTCAGGGCACGATGACCTCCAGAAGGTTGAGTCATTTTGCATTCCTCAACAATGAGAAGGCTCCATTGCCTTCATGGTAAATCAAACCTGGGTTGATGATGAATGGGGTCTGAGACAAAATAATTATTTGTCACTTTCTCTGTGGATCATGAAGCTTACCACGCATCTTCTACCATAAATCCCTCACCTGCTAAACTTATCCACAGTAGGCGCCGTGAGGGCAGATGATCATGTGGTGGCATATCACGTTTTGCTATGCTTTCCTCTCTGCAAACACAGGATGGAGCAATTTTGCAGAGAACTGGAAACCATGGTAGATGAGGAGATTTAAGTTTGCCTGAAATAATATGCATGGTGGAATTAAGTTGACTACTAAAGTCGCCAATATACACTGCCAGATGCTTAAGCCTTGGCAGAACTTGAACACCAGGTGAAAGTTCACACCAGGGAAGACTAAAACCAGGCCATACTTATCTGGTTTCACATTTCATCACAAACTGTAAACTCAATCCATATTCGCCAAAAAGTTTGCTAAATGTCACAAATCTTTTGGACCAACCTAGGTCCAGTTTTGAGTAACTGTGTAAATCAGTTTATAGATTGGGGTCAAATCCATTGTTTTGTGTGTGATTTTATTTTAATTGTTTATAGGTTTTACTATTGGTGCTCATCATAGTGTCTGAGTGCCTCACAGATATGAAAGAGTTTATTCTCAAAATAATCCTCTGAGATAGGGAAATATTATTGTATGCATTGTATAGGCAGGGAACAAAGGCACAAGAAGACCGAGAGAAAACAGAAATTCTATCCTGCAGGAAATTTGGATATTTTAGCACTTATTTTCATCCTGAATTAGGATAAAAAGTCAAAATGTCACATTTTCATGGAATAAAAATGCCCCAAAAAGTAGATTGAAATGATCAAAAGGAAACGTTTTGATATTTCCTGGATAAACACTTTATGGTTCAATTGTCAATCAGAAACTAAATGTTTAATTTCTAATCAGTAGTAACGTCTCCATCTGCCTGAGCTAGCATAGTGCCTTGTGGGATTTGTAGTTCTGGATGCCTTGTGTCCCCAATAACTCTTATGGGTCTTACTCCATGGCCAAACTACATGTGCCATGATACACTGTGGTCTCTCCCCGTGGCTGCCCTGCATTTTGGGAATTATAGTTTCTTATTGCAAAATGCTTTGTTTGAAAGGTCCAGTCCTGCAACTAACTGTGTACAAGCAGACCTCTCTGCCCACATGGACCTCTGAACCCATTCAGAGTCCATTGACTTCAACAGGGTTCTATCTATACAGAGTCACAGTGATTTGCCTAAGATCATACGGAAAATCTGTAGCATAGCAGAGAATAGAACAAAGACCTTGTTAATCAGAATCCATTGCCTTAACCGCAGCACCATCCTCCCTTTCCTCACAAACCTGGAGGAGACCCAATAGCTTCTGCTGAGTTTCAAGGTTTGGGATTTGTTCATAGCTGAAACATAAAGTGAATCTCAGAGACACAAACATCATGGGTCAAAACCAAAGGAATATTTGCAGGAACCATATAATGCAAAACTGATGCACTTTGTGAAGCTCATTACTGCTGTTGTTTGTTTTAACATGACAAACCACTCCCTGCATTCCACCCATTTGATCTAGATGCTGATTGTGATTTTCAAAGCTGGCTAAGGAACTTTGGAGCCCCTTTCCCATCTGGGTGCCCAAATCTTCCAAGTTGCTCTGAAGAGCTCAGCTTCCATATTAAAATGTGAATTAGGCCCTCTAAGTCTGCAGGATCTTATTCTGTCACAGGGGCCTGATTAATGCATCCAGAGGGCGATATCCACCTCCTGCACCAGAAGGTAATTCATGACTCCCATGAATTACAGGATTCATAGTTTCTAGGACTGGAAGGGACCTCGAGAGGTTATCGAGTCCAGTCCCCTGCCCTCATGGCAGGACCAAATACTGTGTAGACCATCCCTGATAGACATTTATCTAACCTACTCTTAAATATCTCCAGAGATGGAGATTCCATAACCTTCCTAGGCAATTTATTCCAGGATGCTTCTTTCATACTCCAGGCCACAAACGCTCAGCTCTGCTTATTGATTAAAACTGTTCACGAGGCCACCTCCAGTTCCAGGAGAGCTAACCTCTAAGCATTTTATAACCTCACATTACGCCCCTGCTCACGTGGCGCCTACCTGTGGCTTCTTGGCAATGAGCGTGGTTGCACCATGCAGAGTAAGAAAAGCCCTGGAGCAGTTTTGGAACTTGACAAAATTCCTCTGGGATTCCCGTTGCAGCCTAGTTTGCTAACATTAGACCACTGCTCAGGTGGGGGCGTGAGTCTGAGGACCATTGAACTCCATGAGTTTCCCTGATGGATTGTTGTTAAACAGCTGTGCTAAATAACTTTTTGCTGATCCTCTGTGAAAATTTGCAGTGTGTTCAATAGTCCTTAACATTTTCCATCTCTTACGTGGGCAGGTGGTCTCATGATTGAACTCAGGTCTGCAGTTAAAAAGCATGCAGACAGAGATGCACATTCAAGACCTCTGCAAAGCCTTTTTAAAAACATATGCTGCTTACAAGCTTCTTCTGGGCTTTATTTAGTCAGCATAGATTTTTGTTTCTGGCTTGCATTTATATGTAGCATATTTATGACTGGGGTCAGAGTGGACTTTGATTACACTGGTGAAATAAGAACCCGTAGCAGCCACATTTCAAATAGTATCAATCCATGTTAGCAAGGGGAAGAGATAAATAAGCTCATCTGTGGGATCAACAAATACTCATGGAATCTCTTACCCTGATAGATCCTAGCTCTGGAGTGTACATGGGAACCACAGGGCACTATTGCGGGATCTGCTGAGCACCCACAACTCCCATGGACTTACAGAAGCCCAGCACCAAACCCCCTGTTAGTATCTTTCTAGTGAATTTGGGGCCTAATTCTTTACAGCCTTGCACCTTGCGTAGGCATTTACCCCTGTGCAAATGAGCATGAACTGGCTGAATAGGTCGTGTTTTCCAATCAGCTTTGCACAGATGACTGCTCAAGGTGCCAGGCTATGGAGAATCAGGTCCCAGTCTACATTCCATTTAGAACATTTGACCCAAAATGGAACATTTTGTTTCATTTGGGGGGATTTTTAACCTTTTTAAAAAGAAAATGAAGGGCTAGATGCACAAAAACCAAGGAGGAGGATCCCTCCCCCCTTATAACCTTTAGCACAGTGGTTAAAATACTCGCCCAGGAGGACCCCATCAAAATCCCTACATAATTGCAGCATGGACTTAAATCCAGGTCTTCTGCTAATCACCAGACTATTGGGTTTTCTAGGACTGGCCCTCTCTCAATCTCTCCTGGTGAAGCTGTTCCACTTCATATAATACTTGAATAGTCATTGAGTCAGAAAAAGTGACTGGGAATGGTTCTCTAATCCAAAGGTTAGGTCACCCCATTGTGTGTGTGTGTGGCGGGGGGAGGACACCAGGTTTCAAGTCCCTGTTCCAATAAATATGTATTTACACAAAGTGGAAAAGCTTCACTGGGAGAGATTGTGGGAGTCATAACTGAGAATATCCTATAGCCTGGCGGTGCGGGTACGTGTCTGGTGAGGGAGGGCCTTAGCTCGAAACCCTGTTCCAGAGCAGCAATTCAGACATGCCTGTCCTACATAAATGTGCTAACCAGTGGTCTAAAGGTTTTAAGGGCCTCGCCTCCAGTTTTGTGAATGGTGCCTAAAGATCCTTGTGACTTTAGCCCCCAAAATCAAATTGTTTCATTCTGATAATGAATCATTTTGACATTTCCATTTTTTTGTTTGTTTCAACTGAAACAATTTGCCAAAAATCTATGCAAATTTGTGAAACATTTCTAGTGAACCAAATGTGCGTTCTTCAGCCCTTCCCCCAAAAAAAGTTTTGGTGAAAACACGTCACCCAGGTCTACTCGGCATCTTGCATGAGTTGGCCTAATAGGAGTTTTGCCTGAGGAATGGCTGCAGGAATGAAATCTGAGGACTGCCGGGACTGGCCTTGAGAGAACAACGAAACCCAATTATCAAAGATACTTCACCCAGTTTCTTGGGGCATTAAGAATGATTGTGGCCAGCTGGCACACATTTCCACAAATGCAACTGTGTAAGCTAATGCTCTTGTTAAGCTAATCTGTATTAGACGCACACACTGCACTGTGATATGACACTGTCTACTTGGCAGTTTTCTTTTGGTTAAATACACTTTGATGCATTCATTCCAAAATGTTTGGTAGGAGAGGATCGAATTGTCAGGTGTTTACCTGATCCCTTTGTCTAAAGAAATGGGGAAACTGGTTCAGATAAAATAAGAACAATCCTGCAGCTCTGCCTACCCTTTGAACTGTATTCAAAACATTTCTGGAGGGATAGGGAATGCTGATGATCCATGAAAGGTGGTGGTGATCATGAGGTACGTATGAAGAGTCAGTCTTAAAGCTTATATAATTATCACAGTTTTTAACGCCAAACCCTGAATCTTGACATTGCTGAACTTGGATTCTGAACCTGGATCCATGCTTGAAGTTTGCAGCTGTCTCCTATGTTTATAATACAATGCTGTTTCAGGCCAAACTATGGCCAGACAGAAATCTTGATCCAGACAGAAATTTTCTGGCTCAGTCTCATCTGAACTACTAAATGGTGGAAATGCAACGCTTGGTAGTTTGGGTTTTGTTTGAATAAGTGCCTCAAATCTAACATCTTGAAGTTAATGTAGGTGATGTTCTGCAACATCAGCTCATTTTCAGTGAAATTCAAAGGTGCAGTGGGTGACAATTATTTATTTGTATTCCTGCTGTGAATGCCACACCTGAAGACCCTGACCAGAAGGCCTCATCCAGTCCCCATTGAAATCAGTTAGAGGCTTTCTATTGACTTCCATATGTACAGAATTGTTCCCTATAATGCAAGGCACTGAACAACCATAATCCCTGTCCCAAAGGCTTTACAATCTAGTCAGTTGAGATGAGTTCCACAGATTCAATATTTGAAACATTCTTCGGTCAGAAATCTTGCTTTGAATTCATTATTAAGCTTTGTTATCTGAGGAGCCAACACTTCCACTAGTCATTTCCGTATCACCTTTGGTGGTAGCTCTTGGATTACAAATGCTTTTGTCATCTGGTGCCATGCAGCCACTAGAGCAACTTTAGATAGTCTGTATCTTTTTTTTTTTTTTCCACCCAGGGGTGGATTAAGACAATTCATGTCAAACCTTACCTGTCACCAGCACAACTTATGAAGAAACCGTGCTTCCTTTAGCACCAGGAAGGAATGCAATTTGATCTTCAAATGTGTTCATTCATATGTTGAATAATAATTACACTATTGTGTAATTGTTTAGACAGTAGCTTCTGAGTAAATTTGTAGTCTTTGGCAATTTAAAAAAAGAAAAGAATGTTCTCTGTTATTGTCGAACCTAGGGTGACCAGATGTCCCAAGTTTATAGGGACAGTCCCGATTTTTTAGTCTTTTTCTTATATAGGCTCCTGTTACCCCCATCCCCTGTCCCGATTTTTCACATTTGCTGTCTGGTCACCCTAGTTGAACCTTACGGTTAAATATCTCGCCAGCTAATGTTTAATAGCCACCTTGCTAGTTTGTGCTGATTTTGACAATAATTAACCCGAAGTAATTGCAGTTGCTCCTAATATAGGAACATTTTTTGACATTTTTTAATTTGCTTGTTAAATAGTAGGTAAATAGTTAAAAACATACATAGTTTAGGTAGCAGTAGTAAACTATGATAACATTCACCCTTTGTGCCATATCTGCAAATTCCCTGAATTTATGCTCAGCACAAGCAGGTAAAAAAGTGACTTTTAAAGACTTTTCTGGCTCCCCCAATCCTGGGGTGGACCTGGGACAAAATTGGCCCCAATGGTAAATTAGAGCAGCCCCAGAGCTACTCTAGCATACAGCAGCTATGATAACCCCAAGGAATGTTCTGTTGGCTGGTCCAGGCCCACTGGGCCTTATTGCCTTCTGGTTCTATATCCCTTCCCCTCCCCAGACTACTCCTATGCCACATCTGCCAGAGGGGAGGATGGAGTATCAGAAAATAACATTGGTTTTATACCAACTGAGGACTTCCCCCACAATGAGGAATGTTAATTTAAGACTTCTTAAGGTCTCTTTTCACCACAGAAGTTGTCACTCATAATAGACTTGTATGGGGTCCATGATGGGCAGTATTCACTACCTTGGGTAGTCACATGTTCAAGGTCTGAGATTTCATGAATATAAGTGGGAGACTTGTAGCACTGGAAATTATTATTAATATTACAGTAGTGCTTAGAAACCACAACTGAGCCCCAGACCCTATTGTGCTAGGCCTGAGCCATGAAATTGAAAAGACAGCCAAGCTAAGTATCACGGTGTCTACACAGGCACTGGGCTACACCTCTCGTGGAGGTGGAGTTATTTTTTTGGTGTAGTAGGGCGCTTAATCAGCTGGACATGGCTGTAGTGTGTACACTGACATAAATAGATTGACGTAAGCTGCCTGATGTTGAACTATGTAGTGTAGACAGGGGCGGCTCTAGGATTTGCGCCACCCCAAGCATGGCGGCACGCCGCGGGGGGCGCTCTGGCAGTCGCCGGTCCCGCGGCTGCAGTGGACCTCCCACAGGCATTCCTGCGGATGCTCCACCGGAGCCGCGGGACCAGCGGACCGTCTGCAGGCATGCCTGAGGGAGGTCCACCGGAGCCGCCTGCCGCCCTCCCGCGGGACGTCGCCCCAAGCGCGCGCTTGGCACGCTGGGGTCTGGAGCCGGCCCTGAGTGTAGAACAGTGGTTTTCAAAGTTTGGGTCATGACACAGTACTGGGTTGCAGAATGCAAGGCACTAGGTCACTTTGCTCAGCACCCAGGGACCCTGGAGGCCAGCCAATAAAAACCAATAGTCCCTACCTGTTCTGACACTGCACTGCACCCTGGAAGTGGCCAGCAGCAGGTCCGGCTCATAGGCAGGGGGGACACAGGGCTATGTGCGTTGTCCCCACCCCGAGCACCGGCTCCGCACTCCCATTGGCCAGGGCGGTGCCTGCGGGATAGAGCCACGTGGAGCTGCTTGCGTGCCTCTGCCTAGGAGCCGGATCTCAGTCAGAGGCTAATAGTCATTGATGAACCTATCCTCCATGAACGTATCTAGTTTGTTTTTGGACCCTGTTATAGTTTGGGCCTGCACAATATCCCTTGGCAATAAATTCCACAGGCTGACTGTGCATTGTGTGAAGAAATATTTTCTTATGTTTCTTTTAAACCTGCTGCCTATTAATTTCATTGGGTGACTCTTGTTCTTGTGTTATGTGAAGGGGTAACTAATGCTTCCTTATTCACTTTCTCCACACCAGTCATGATTTTATGGACTTCCAGCATATCCCCCTTAGTTGTCTGTTTTCTAAATGGTACAATCCCAATCTTTTTAATCTCTCCTCATACAAAAGCTGTTCCAGACCCCTAATAATTTTTGTTGCCCTTCTCTGTATTTTTTTTTCCATTCTACTACACCTCTACCTCAATATAACATGACCCGATATAACATGAATTCGGATATAACGTGGTAAAGCAGCGCTCCGGAGGGGCGGGGCTGTGCACTCTGGTGGATCAAAGCAAGTTCGATATAATGCGGTAAGATTTTTTGGCTCCCAAGGACAGCATTATATTGAGGTAGAGGTGTATATCTTTTTTGAGACAGGGTGACCAGAACTGCGTGCAGTATTCAAGCTGTGGGCATACAATGGATTAATATAGTGGCATTATCATATTTTCTGTTTTATTATCTCTGTCTTTTAATGGTTTCTAACAATCTGTTAACTCTTTTGACTACCACTGCACATAAAGCAGATATTTTCAGAGAACTCTTCCAAGGACCCAAAGATTTCTTTCATGAGTGGTAACAGCTTATTTAGATTCCGTCATTTGTATGCATAGCTGGGATTATGTTTTCCAATGGTCATTATTTTGCTTGGATCAGCATTAAATTTCATCTGCCATTTTGCTGCCCAAATTTAGTGAGATCCCTTTATAACTCTTCTCTGTCACTTTGGACTTAACTATCTTGAGTTGCAGAGTATTGTCTGCAAACTTTGTAGCCTCACTGTTTATTCCTTTTATTTCCCTCTCCTACACAATGCCCATCATCACATTTTTTTGTTTTAAACATGGAGGTACGACTGTGTAGATGCCAGTCCTATTTCAGATCTACAGCATGTTACAGCTAGACTTAGAGCAGTTTTACTTAATGAAGATGTGAATTAGAAGCTGGAAAATAAGATATTGTTCTGTATGTAAAATGAGGAAAATCATGCATAATACTTCCCCTCATTTGTACGTATCACATTTGCTATTGTCAAGAACAGGATTAACTCTCCCTCTTGGGTTGTGCATTCCAAAATGCTTAATCTATTCTCCCCTTGACACGACAGAGTAACTCCCATTCATACACACTCGTACTTAAAGGAGAATATACCCTCTTTTCTTAGCTTTTATTAATTACCTCCCCCTTTCTACTAGCACCCAAAATCACAGAGCTTCTCTTCTGTGGGAGGGAGGGGAAATTCACTCATATAAAGTTCAGTATAATGAAAGCCTAGTTAAAAAAAAATAAAGACTTAAATTACAGAATGCAGATTATTATCCATTATTTTCACAGTGGGCCTGATTCTCCTCTTGATAGCACCCTGAGAATTCCCTTTCATAGGATGGTGTTCTGATCTGGTGGAACGCTGGGATAGCCAGATCCTGTATTACCTCTTTAACCCCAGTATAAGGAGTGGGTCAGTGGCAGAAGTGTACAAGTCAGAGCTCCTGCAATTCTCAGTTAGTAGATAGTCCCTTAGAGACCATTGCCAGCTGGCATAAATTGATCAGCCCCAGTGGCTTTTCTAATCTATGTTGAGGATGGAGCTGTTCAGGGCAGAGAATCAGAGCCAAACTACCTCCCTAATCACCTAGCCCTCCTTCTGAGAGGAGCAGATTTCACCAATGTAGGCAATCTAGCTCAATGTGTACCACCAATCCTAGCGAGAGATGACTCAAATTCAGTGGGTCAGATTGTGATCTCAGTGACACCGGCATAAATCCACACAAAATTCATGAAGTGAGATCACCAGGTGGCCCAAGTAGCAGGAAAACACCTCACCAGCTGTGTTATGATATGCATTGGCACACTTCATGTGTTTGAGATTAGACAGCAACCCCTTAAAGTCTTAAAGAGTCTATTCTCCCAAAGGTCCAGACCTGCCTTTAAAGTCCAGGAAAGTTTAGCTGGATGACTTGACTACCCTCTTTCCAACGTACAGTTTCCGAGATGCAATGACACAAAGTGGCCACTTGTGAAATACATAACATCTTCTACTGAATAATATACCTTTTGCTACCAAAGTCATTTTACCAAATATACAGAGTGTTAGTGTTGGGTATATCAGCACCATCAAACTGTTACATCTTGTCTCGGAGGAGTTGTTTTACTAAGTCTAGGTTTATTTTTTATTTTTTTTAATAAATGGAGAAATTAAAATTTGGTTTTTGTTTTGTGACAATCCATCAGGTGGCTTTTGTTTTTGCAGAACTCAAACTACAGGTAGTTCCAGTCTCAGTCTCTTTGTATGTCAGGCCTCAAAGTCCAGGGGGATCAAATAAGTCAGTGGTCCCCAAATTTTTCGTCTGGCGGGTGCCAGACGAAGGACCATAGCGGCGGTCGAGCATCCGCCGAATTTCAGCGGCATTTCAGTGGATGCTCGACCACCAGCCAGGATGCAAGCGCATTTAGGATGCCCCTGCGGGTGCCATGGCACCCGCAGGCACCGCGTTGGGGACCCCTGAGATAAGAGGTTCTGTTTCATACCGTTTCTAGTCTCCATGTATTTTCAGAAAAAGAGAATTGTGTTTTTGTTTGTTCATACTTATTACATTGTGATGAGACAAGTGCAGCAAATGTTTTAGGGATTATGCCCCAGAAGGAGCAAGTTAGGCACATGCTTTAAGTATTTTGCTGGATCGAGATCAGAGTCTTTGGTACATTGCAAGACTGAGCCCTTGCTGGAAAACCAGCAGAATACCAGTGTGTGTGTGGGGAGAAATAGCTAGGCTCTGATGCTACGAACACTAAGAGAGGCAGTGTAGCCTAGTAGATAGAGCACCCGACAGGGACTCAGGAAGCCTGGGATCTATTCCTGGCTCAGCCACTGGACTGTTAGGTGACCTGGGGAATGTCACTTCACTTCACTGCTCTGTGCCTCAATGTTCCTGTCTATAAAACAGGGTAATAATGACCTAATTTGTAAAGCACTTAGAGATCTACTGATGAAAAGTGCTCTCTTAGAGCCAGGTATTATTAATAGGAACATGCTTAACTTTTAAGTATCAGTGTAGCTCCCAATGAAGTCAAGTGTTGATGTGTGCAGGATCAGAGCCTTAGTGTCAGTGCCTAAGAAGAGGCTTTCAGCACCATGTACTGCTGGACCCTGAGCCATTTATTCCTTTTAAGCAATGTAATTGTTCTATTTAAATGGGGGCATATTCAGACAAAGACCCTGAAGGCCTTAGAAGTTAGTGATTGAACTAGATAAATGGATAAACAGTTCCTATATGGCACTTCTCACATTCAGGGTGTTCTAAGCAATTAAAAAACCCCTGTTAATTTTATACCTGAACATTTCTGTAATATATTAACACTTCCCTTCTGGAATGCAATACACCAATATTAGCAGCAGCGCTATGTGAAATGCAATATTCACACTTTTGATTTATCTGACGATAATTCAAATTATCTCACTTTAACGGATTCCAGATCTGTTAAACCTACAGAGAAACGTGGATCAGATACCGGTTATCTTGTTACAAAATAATTTGATTTCATTTATGATAGGCTGTGATATACTGCTATCTTAATCTCAGAATCACATTGGAATCAACATTATGTCATGTCCAGAATAACCCAAAGCACATGAAGGGAGACATATCATACCAGAAACTTTGGAGTGGAGGAAATATATATAATTTCTCCAGATCGGATAATATGTGTTGATATTCAATACAGGTAGGAAGTGTCCATTTATTAAGGCAAACAGAATAATGTCAATGGTAGTGCAGGTTTTTACAGCTGTGTTTTTTCTACTATGCAAATTATTTTGCATATCGATATACTGACTCCAAGTTAGCAGGAGCGCGGCCACAGAAACCATGAGTGGACAAAAGACTCCTTAAGAAGCTCCAAACCAAGAACCAGAAAGCCTTTTAGCTGTAAGTCAGCAGACTTTTATGTCAAGCTTGGCTGACTAATTATTGCTTATAATTTGCATTAGGATTAATTAACTAATTAGAGAGGAATGTCTGAAGGCAAAGTTATTGCTCTGCTTGTCAAGCTGAGGACTTTAATTATTCTGATATTTTTAATTATAATCAGCTGCTGAATGAGAATTACATTGTCAGCTACTATAGCTGATGCTACAGTGGGTAGCAGGGCTGGAGGAATTGTGGGTATTGTACTTCCACTTTACCTAGAACCAGTGGAAAGGTATAGCCAGCAACTCAAACATAATAGGAAAGCCTTCTGGCTGCAATAATCATTAAAAGTATGTACACAGCACGAGGCAAACTGTGACAGTTCAGGGTTACATGTCATGTTACGAGTGAAGCGAGAACTGCTCTGGAGCGGTAAAGAAGCCAGTATTCTGCTTTGTTTTCATTCTGAGTCTATTCTCGGGTCCATAGAGCCACATTGCTCTATGGAGCACAGTACAGCAGAGAATGCCCAGCCCAAGAAGGGAGCAGGACAAAAGTGGCTTTATGCATAAGTTAGAGCAGCGCATGGGGTGCTCTATTTTACACCAGCCTCTTCAGTGCTTCAGAGTCTAGCACCCTGCAATCTCTATAGAGGCATGAGTCATGGAGGCTCTCACTCTCACCCCTGACATGCCCCCCCCCCGGTCTGTGGCTTTCAAGGAAGCAGCCCTGTGTGGTGCCTTTACTAAGGAAATTCTCCTCTGATCCCTTATGGCACAATTCCAGCTCCGTTCTGGCTCCAGAGAGGCATATGGGGTCTGTATGGAGGAGAGAATCTGTCCCATTATCGTCTGCAAAATTGGCTAGCACAGATGCAAGATACAATCACAGCAACAGAGTTTACAAGATATTCATCAAGATATGGCAGTGTATCTGGAATCAGCCTTTTATGTATGCTATTCTGGCTTAAGGGCATGATTCTGCAAACTCGCGGTGAGTAACTTTATGCAGTGAGTCAATAGGACCATTCCCTGAGTAGTTACTCCAGTGCATAAGTGTTTTCAGGACTGGGTCTCAACCATGGTAAGATGGACAAAGAGCAAAATAGCTTTCGACCAGTTCAGCCAGAGATGGCCTAAGACCAAACAACACTGAGCTTGTCTGTGCCTATCAGACCATTACACTCAATCCCCCTTCCTTATGTTGTGAGGGCATTAAACACAGAATTACAAGCCAAAGATATTTCAAAATGGCCCATGCTAAACCATGCCTTTTTGTTAACCTTGTAGAGGGTATATCTACACTACAGCAACACCGCTATGGTGGTGCAGCTCTTCTGCTGTAGTGCCTTTGTGTCGTAGATGCTTCTTGCATTGACAGAAGGGTTTTTTTCACTGATGTAGTTAATACACTTTCCTGAGAGTCAGTTACTAGGTTGATGGAAGAATTCTTCCATTGACTCAGTTGTGTCTACACCGGGGATTTGGTCAACATAACCAAAGCACTCAGGGCACATCATATTTTCAAAGCCCTGAGCAATGTAGCTAGGTCCATCTAATTTTTAAATGTAGACCAGGTCTTATTTTAAGACATTACAGTGTGAGTTAAGGACAAAACACCACCCTTAAAGGGACACTATCAGATAGAGTTAGGGCCAACATTTTAGGTGTAGTATAGAAATAATAAAAAGTTTGACAGAACTCTAGATGACTAGAAATGCTGTCAGGATATTTCAAAACAAAAGAAGTATGTGGTGGAGGTGGGAGTCTTTGTGTTCCAATCAGTGCTGCCAACTCTTCTGTTTTATTGCAAGTCTCAGGATATTTGGTGTTTTTCTTATATTCCCCAGCTCCTGGAGTCATGTTATTATGTAAGACCCTCATCTTTCATTAAAATAAGTAAGACTCTGGCTTATGTGGTGGTAGACAAAAGCTTGAAAATGACTTGAGTGCACTCCACAGGCTCAGAAACCAAGTAGGTAAAGAAAAATAATAATGCCTAGCTCTTCTATAGCACTTTTCATGAGTAGATCTCTAGGTGCTTTACAGAGGAGGTCATAATTCCTCCCATTTCACAGATGGGGAAACTGAGGTACAGAGTTGAAGTGACTTGCCCAAGGGAACCCAGGTCTTCCAAGTCCCCCTCCAGTGCACTCTTCAACTCTATCAATATACATATCATGATTTTTTAAGCCAGTTTCATGATTTTTTGGGGAGTAGGCTGACTCATGCTTTCTGAACTGTTGGAGTGGTAGTACTGCAGCTTTTAATAATTTAAAAATAAAAAACCAGTCCATATTGTGCCATTGACATATAAATGGAACACCCTTACTTGATTTCTATGGGAATCTTTGCTTAAAAACTAGTAATTTGATATGGCCATTCATTTCCTTCTCATTGACACAAAGTCCTCTTTGCATGAGTGTAAATGAGGGTGTAAAGAAATCTTAGAATAAATGAGAATCAGGCCCTTAAATGCTTTCCTGAGTCAGGGCTTAAGAACATCCTACTCAGGAAAGAATTTAATGACTACTTTAAGCATATGCTTACGTCTTACTGATTTAAAAGGGACTCAGGGCAGGTCTACACTACGGGGCTAAATCGACCTAAGTTATACAAATCCAGCTACAGGAATAACGTTGCTGGAGTCAACGTACATTAGGTTGACTTATTGAGGTATCTACACCACGCTGGGTGAATGGGAGAAATTTCCCCATCGACTTACCTCATGCTTCTCGTTCTGATGAAGTACCGGAGTCAATAGGAGAGTGATCGGCGGTTGATTTAGCGGCTAGATCGATCGCCTCAGCATTGATCCATGGTAAGTGCAGACAAGCCCTCCATCACATAGTTAAGTGCTCTCCTCTGTAGGGATGCTTTCTTGAATGAGGGCCTTCCTGTTGAGAATAACAGTGCTACTTTCTGTGAGATTTCCCATTGACTACAACATGTTTTCAGGAGCCAGGCCCTGTGATGGTCAACTTTTAAGCGTTTTTGTTTGTTAAATATTTTTATAAATATCATAAACAACAAAATACAACTATAATAATTTACGTAATAGGGAAATACAAAATGGGATTAAAAATACACATTAGATTGTAGTTTGGAAATCTATTTAAACCCTGATCGTGTAAACATCACATACATGAAAAAATTTTACTTGTGTGATCACTCCCATGGGTTTAATGGGATTACTTACGTGTAGAGTTACACTTGTGTGGAAGTGTTTGCAGGATTTGGACCTTGAAGTGTAACCTCCTTGGGGCCATATTTTTGTTCTGTGTTTGGGCCAGGGACTTATTTTCGTCTGTGTATACAGTATCTCGCATAATGGGGCCCTGGTTTATATCTGAGGTCCCTAGGCACTAGTGCAATAAAATAAATAAATAAAATCACTAAAAAAGCATCTATGTGTATGTATTTGCCACTACTATTGTCTACTAATATTACAAATAGTAACTGACTAGGTATGTAAAAGGAGGTTTGGAAACACTGTTGTAGTACAGAGATCAGCAACCTTTGACACGCGACTCATCAGGGAAATCCGCTGGTGGGCCGGGCTGGTTTCTTTACCTGCAGTGTCTGCAGGTTCAGCCGATTGCAGCTCCCACTGGCCGCGGTTCACTGCTCCAGGCTGATGGGGTCTGCAGGAAGCAGCGCTGGCCGAGGGATGTGCTGGCTGCTGCTTCCCACAGCCCCCATTGGCCTGGAACGGTGAACCGCGGCCAGTGAGAGCTGCCAGGGCCGGCTTTAGGCCGATTCGCCTGATTCCCAGGAATCGGGCCCCGCGCCTTAGGCACCTTTTAAATTTTTTTTCTTTACTCACCTGGGGGCGGTCCACTCTGGGCTCTTCGGAGGCATTTCGGTGGCATGGGGTCTTTTGGTGCTGCAGAAGACCCGGAGTGGAACCCACGCTGCCGAAGTGCCGCCAAAGCCCTGGACTGCTGCCGGGTATTCGAATTGGGCCACGCAGTTAATAAAGCCAGCCCTGAGAGCTGCGATTGGCTGAACCTGTGGACGCTGCAGGTAAACAAACCGTCCCGGCCCGCCAGCGGATTTCCCTGATTGGCCGCGTGCCAAAGGTTGCCAATTCCTGTTGTAGTATCTGAAGATTTGTTTTCTTTGTAACATAAATATTTCCCAACCATGTTTTCAAATCGCAAACCACTCATTCCATCGTTTTAGACCTACATACTGCCCTCAGAATTGCATCTGATCCTCAAATTGAAATCAATGAGGGGACCAGAAGAAAGTGTGAGAGGGTATATGTTAAAATAAGTGCACAAAAAGGTTTCACGTTTTTACACTCTCCTGTTAGATGCTTTTTCCCCTATAGCCCTTGCCATGCATGCTACAATGTCATAGACTCATTTGGCCCCATTCTGCTGTCAGTTACAACAGTGAAAATCTCGGGTAACATCATTGACATCAGAGGAGTTTTTCCAGTTTTACACTCTTGCAGCTAAGAGGGGATTTTGACCTTAGCCAGTTTTCTGACTGCATGTCAAATTAGAGATCTGGAATGAGTGGATGAGATGAAAACACAGTGAGCTAGATTGACAGTTGGCCCTGCAGGAGCATGCAGGGAAGCCAGGGGGTGAAAGACCCCCACCCATCCATCTACCCCTGCCCTCTGTGGGTATGTCTATCCCGTAACTGAAAGTGAGCCTCTCCACTCAAGCTAGTGTGCTAAAAATAGCGGTGTGAACATTGCGGTGTGAATAGCAGCTTGGACTAGCTACCAAAGTTCGGACCCAGGGAGTTGGACGGGCTTGCGCTCAGGTGGGTAGCCCAAGCCACTGCCCGTACTGCAGTGTCCACACTGCCAGAGGCTGTTGTGAAGGACAAGACCATAACAGGGTTCAAAAAAGAACTAGATAAGTTCATGGAGGATAGTCCATCAATGGCTATTAGCCAGGATGGGCAGGGAGGGTGTCCTTAGCCTCCGTTTGCCAGAAGCTGGGAATGGGCAACAGGGGATGGATCACTTGATGATACCTGTTGTGTTCATTCCCTCTGGGGCACCTGGCACTGGCCACTGTCAGAAGACAGGATACTGGGCTAGATGGATCTTTGATCTGACCCAGTATGGCCTTTCTTATGTTCTTATGCACACTGCTATATTTAGCATGCTAGTTCAAGTGCAGTTATCCCACGTCTGTCTAGCTGAGCTGGGAGGCTTGCTCTCAGCTGCTGTTCAGACATACCCTGCATGGTACACATGGGCTACTCAGATCCTGAATCTGGATGCGACGGGGGGAAGGGGAGAGCAAGTCTATGTGGCCAATATCCCCTTGCAGAGAAGTGGGGGCAGAGAAGGGCAGGGAGGGGTGGGGAGTAGGTGGATTTGTGCCTCCTTTCCCACAGGTGCTAGCCATCAAAGCTGGCTGAATGCCAGAGGGACTATCTGCCAAGTCTGGTTATGGGAGAATGCAGCAGACTGCCCCAATATGCACAACAGGAGATACTGAGGAATTGTCATTCAGAGGGTCCTTATAATTCCTTCCCTGGACTGCTCCTGGGGAGGAACAGTTATTCCCCACCCCTCACACAGGGCTGAGAGTAAACTGCCAGATTAGCTCTAGACCTATGGCAACCTATGGCACGCGTGCCAAAGGCGGCACATGAGCTGATTTTCAGTGGCACTCTCACTACCCGGGGTAGGGCTCTGCACTTTAATTTAATTTTAAATGAAGCTTCTTAAACATTTTAAAAACCTTATTTATTTTTACCTACAACAATAGTTTCGTTATTTATTATAGACTTATTGAAAGAGACCTTCTAAAAACATTAAAATGTATGACTGGCACGCGAAACCTTAAATGAGAGTGAATAAATGAAGACCCAGCACACCACTTCTGAAAGGTTGCCCGCCCCGACCTAGACAAACCGTGAGACTGGTGACACATACTGAAACACACATTTGTTTGCATTCCCTTATTAAACACCCCAGTATCACTATTTTAAAATGAAGGATCTGATTCTGATCTCATTTACACGGGAGTGAATCCAAGGTGACTCCATTGAAGTCACCAGTGGAAAACAGGTGTGACATCAGTATCATGTTTGTAACCACTGTGGTCAAATACATCATTGTTTTTGTTCCCCTAAACACAAGTCCAGTTCTGTCCTCTGACCTGAGCCCACATTGAAGGCAATGGGCAAGGCCAAGCTTGGACCCTAAAACTGGTAGCATTTTTGCATTCAATAACATACATAGCTCCAAATAACAGAATAATTTTTACTCCAAACATAGGCACTTGTTTAAAAAGGCAATGTTTTAAACTTTCTGCCTCTTAGCCAAATACCTCTAATCTAATTAGAACTTTCCACCCTAACACAGCCACGAGCAGGCCTAGAATACATTCACTACTCCAAAGATGCCGTTCGCCTCCCCACTTCCTCAGAAAGTTCCGAATACACCTTGCAACATATTTCTTCTTAGTTTTAGCAGGTTAGCGCAGCTCCTACTCCCTGCTTCCATTGAGGCAGGCCAAAATGTCAGGCCTTGTTCTCCTTGTATTTGCACTAATTAGCTTTTGTCAGGGAGAGTGAAGAGAGTAGGAGCTGTTGGCACTAAGTTGGCCCCAAATGGTTGTTACAGCCCCGTGCTGCTAAAGCACACATTTAGGAGGGAACTCTGAAGAGAAATTTTAAATGTTAATCTTGCAGGAATAAATGATAAGACGCAGGGTGGTCTTCTGGCTAAGTCATTGGCCTGGGACTCAAAAAGGTGTGGGTTAAATGCTTGACTCTACCGCAGACTTTCTGTGCATGATCTTGAGCGCCTCATTTGGTCTCTCTATACATCAATTTGCCTTCCACAAATAGGCTGAAAATTCTCCCTTTATCTTACCTATTAAGACTATAAGCTCTTTGCAGCAGGCAATGCCTTTTCCTATATATACACAGCACTTAGCACAGTGGGGCCAGGACTGCCAGGTGATATTGTAATACAAATACATAACATAGGTGTGGGAACTAGGGGGCGCAGCACCCTAGGTTCTACACGGGGTCCTGGCTGCCAGCCCTGCACCTGGGGCTCTGCCCCCAGCCCGGGGCTCCGCACCTGCCCCCAGCTCTGGCCCTTGCCTCAGCCCCGTTACCTCTGTCCACATCTCCCCTTCCTGGAGCCATGGCCCTGCCCCTGGCCCCAGCTCTAGGGGGCAGTGAGAGGCACGGAAAGAAGGAAGGAGGAGTACAGCTGCAGTACCCACGCTCTAAAAACTGCTCCAGCGCCACTGCATAATAATAAAATATAATTTAAATGTAGAGACATCACCACTTATTACTAATCAGTCACTTAACAGGATTTTAAACATCAAATTAAATTTATGGATTTCCAATTCTCATTAGCAAGGGAGACAGTTTGAGTCACAAACTGCACTACACACAGGTGCTATCCCTAAATAACAGTGGCAGAATCACAGGGCCCATGAGATGTCACATTACAACACCCATTATTACTCTCATATACATTCTACTATTGTAAAACCAAGCCTTGATCTTAACAGTCGCCAAATATTTCCAAATGGTGCCCACAAAGGAGTGAGCAGTAGGACTGAATGAAACCCAATGGTTTGAGTGAATCAAAATCAAAGGGTTTAGTTCACCTGGGCTGTGATATTCAATTTCTTGGAATTTCAGATTCACACAAATATTGAAAATGTCAAGCAACCCATTGTGAGATCACTATAAAATTTCCCAGTCTTTTTCTAGGTACCCCAAAACTCAGTATACAGAGTGCACAGTCAGGATACAGAAGATAAGGTCTGCAAGAGTCCTTGTGAATAGTCTTTTGCCGTGTAAGAATTAAATTCTAATCTCAGTTATACCAGTGTAAATCTAGAGAAACTTCAATGAAGTCAAACATATACAACAATGTAAATCTGACCTCTAGTTAGTAGTACCTGTGAGATAGTATTTTAGAAATGTCTTATACCCAATCCAGACTAGGTTTTCTACTCATTTATTTACTGGATATAACATGGTTACACTTTCCTTTGTCAATCCATTTCTTAATTGGGAAGTAGAGCAAATAACAGATGACACAGAGAAGGCTGAAGTGTTTAATTTTTTTTCCAGCCTTCACTAAAAATGTTAATTATGACCTGATACTTAACACTATTAAGATTAACAACAAGGGGGAAGGATCTCAGGCCAAAAAAGGGAAAGAACAGGTTTCAGAGTATTTAAATAGCATAGAAACATTTATGTCATCAGGTCCTGATGAAATTTACCCTAGAGTGTGGTAGGAACTAGCCAAAGCAATCTCTGAACCATTTGATCCATTTAAATTCTAATCCTGTCCTCCAAAATGCTTGCAACTCCCAGCTTGGTGTCATCCACAAATTTTAGAAGCATCCTCTCCACTCCATTACCCAAGTTGCTAATGAAAATATTGAATAGTACCAGACTCAAGACAGATCCCTGTGGGCCCCCTACATCCTCCCAGCCTGATGGCACTACTCTTTGAGTAAGGTCTTTTTCCACATTTCCTTAGTTTGCTTATGAGGCAGGTAAACAAACTGGCCCTGAACAAGTGGTAGACCGGCTTTGAGAACCACTGACATAAAGTATTAGGAGAATGGTTTCAAAAAACGGGCTCATCCAATAAGAAGTTTCAGTCTCTTCACAAATGCTTTATCTATCATAGGTTCTTACATGGACTCCAACACCACAGTATCTGAGCACCTCACAATCCTCAGAACACCCCTGTGAGGTAGGTAAGTGCAACTACCCCCATTTTATAGATGGAGAACCAGGGCACAGAGAGGCTAAATGACTTGGCCAAGGTAATACAGGAAGTTTGCAGCGGAGCAGGGAATTGAACCCCCATCTCTGAAATGGCAGACTTATGCCCTGGCTACTAGGCCATCCTTCCTCTCTAACGAGTGTGTGAAAAGGGTCAAATTATTCATTTCAAGTTCTGCAACCAGATCCTGTCATTGACCATTAGTTATAGGGCTCAGTCCATTTCCATGTAGACAGGTGTCCACATCACAAGCCCACAACCATAACTGGTGCTAATCATCAGCCTTGCTGGCAATCTCAGTGGAGGAATGATACATTGAATGAGCTTTGAAAGTAAACTATCCAGAGCAGTGTTGAGATTATTCACAAAGCAGCATCGTGAAGCTATCAGTTCTGTGGGTAACCAGAGGGCTTCCTTCTCCAGGCTTGTCAAGTCGATGCCTTTCACAAGCAACGAGGTCAACATTTTCTAACTCAGGTGCTTTAAAATTAGGCAGTTCTATCCATGTATATGTATCTAATTCTGGCCTGATTTTCAGAGGTCCTGAGCCCTCACAGCGACCTCTAAGGTCATTGGGAGATGTGAGCTCTCAGTGCTTCAGGAAATCAGAGCACAGATTTATGGTCCCAGATCAGGCCCAGGATTTAGGAGACCTAGGTTCTATGGCTAACTCAGCCACTGACCTGCCAGGTGACCTTGGAAAAGTCACTTCACCTCTCTGTGCCTCAATTTTCCTATCCGTAAATAATATTTTCTTCCTTTGTGAAGAGCTTCTGAGATTTATTGATGAAAAATGCAATCCAAGAGGTATTCTCATAACTTTATGCATGTCAGCAGTACCAATGAAGTCTTCCAAGGCAGTCAATGGTACTATCCACAAACTTAAAGTTAGGCATATGCTTAACTCCCTTGCCCTTCTACAGCCTAGGTACCTAAATCTGGATTCACATGCCTAATTCTTGGCATGAAGACCATGCCAAGAATTAGGCATGGCAGATGGTCTTCATTCACCCATTTTATTTTTTAAATGAACATACAAAAAACAGTGCTTGGAAATTACAGGGATTCTAGGGAATATGCTGGATATTTTAGAGACATTATAGCTAGGTACAACTTTTTTCATAAACAAAAACAATACACCAACAAAATAGAGCCAAATCTACTTATAATAATTAGTGATGGGAGCTTTTCTGTCATTAAGACTGACATTGTATAGAGGGAATATTTGTTTCCATCAAAGAGGACAAATGCTTGGAAGACAAACACAATTATACAATAATGAAACCATTTCCAAAAATCAAACAAAACTGCTGGCAATAAGTGTGTTCAAATGAAATCTTGAGAGCTATAAATAGAGAAACTGGACTCTAGTCTTCCTCTCAGTCCAATCCATCACTTTCTCATACTTGTCATAGCAGAAAAGTGAAATAGCAAAAGCTTTATCACTGGAGCTTTATCTATGACCTCTCCAAAGTGACTTATTAGGGATGGGGAACAGGAGAATAGGCTGGAATCATTTATCGGAATATCTATCTATCTGGTGGGCCAAATATAATACTAAATACATAATAAAATTTAAAATTGGAACATGTTTGAGTTTGATAAGATCACCTATCACTAATCCCTCTCTATAATGATAGTTGGCATTTATTGTATAAAGCAATATCATGACCTTTACTTATTATTATTCCTATCTTGGAGTTTTGTATGGCCGCCAACTGCCATAGTATCAAAGTGTCTTCCACATAAAATCAATAGCAATAACAAACAGCCTAGTAGACTTCATGGAGTGTCTGGCACATCTCCCTTTTGGGGCTCAAAATTGCTTCAGGGAGGTTTGGTGGGTTTTTTAAAGATTTTATTACTTTCCTCTCTTATTTTGGTTGGTAGAGGTTTAAGGTTAGATGGTAGTGTCATCAGCTTCATTATTATAATCTGTTAGTACATGTACTTCTCTGCTATGTCTTTGTTATTTTTCCTTACAACTTAAAGAAACAATGTGATAGCTTCAGTCCCACACATGAATAAGAGCCCAGAGACTTTTAAGAATGTACCAATGCCTCAGCTGGTGTTAACTGATACAGCTCCATTGAGGTCCATGTAGCTATGCTGATTTATCCCAGACGAAGATCTGGCTCCTTGTAGTCTCCTGTTTCCTAAAATTCTTTTTTAATCTTTTGCCAGCTCCTCTTGCTTCCCAGCTCAAGTTCTTCTTCACGCCTCCATTTCTCTCCCCCCACCAACTTCTGAAACATGTGACTAGTATGGAGAATGCAGGATGGGTTGTGTGGATAAATCAAGGCCTTGTTCCTTGGTCTCTTTAATTCACAAGACTCCCCTGATTGTTGGGGAAGACCCTGCTCTGGCTATGTGTGTACAGGACAAATAGGGAATGTTAAGGACTGGACTAAAAGAGACAGGCTGTAGTTTACAGGTCACCCAGAAATCTCGTACCACTCTACATCTGGAGGAAGGTGAGGAATGGAGGGAGAGGAGTTGATTTACTGGGGCCCAAAAGAGGGAAAGAATCTCTCCAGGCATCACTAACAACAAACAACTCCTCTCCTGAGCCTCTAGCTCGGATATAGCAACTCTTGGGGAGTTGCCATCATGATGTGCATTATTAATTCCTAACTGAAAGGATGTTCACAACAATAAATATTCCACCAATTTAGGTATGGATGGCCTGAAAAGAAGCAACAACTGGAAAACCCATGAATGCCTCCTAGAAATATATGCATTTCCTTATCTAGGGTCTTCCATCACCCAGTACCTTTGCACCCTCATAACTAAAAATCAGCACCTACAAAATTAATCATTTCCCTTCTGATGATTAGATAAACCCCTGCCTTCAAGATTTAATGGTTTTAGCTGTGTGCCATGGGTTACTTCTTAATGCCATACAAATACTTAGCCAAAGGCCTGCCTCGGTAATTATGCCTTAATTTCTGCCTTGAAGGCAGCCAACTCTGGCTGTGATGAACCACTGGAGGAAGGGAATGCATGTTTAGATTGAATTGGTGGGGATTTTCCCCCTAATGCTTGGAATTCTCTTTCCCAAGAGGTTGGATCCACTTTATTGAGATTAAAAGAAAAAAATATGGACCATTAGCTAACATAGATGCTGGTCACACTAGATATATATTTTGGTATAAACTGTATTAGATTCTTAGTACAGGTGCCTCTTGTTCTCTTCAGTAGGGCTGAACTGCTCACTAAAGTCAAGAAAGGATTTCCCTTTGTGGTACATTGGCAGGGACCTTAGGATATTTTTTGCCTTCTCCTGACTCAGTGATCAGGTGGGCAGATGCCACACAGTAGATTTCATAGCTTTCCAGGAGGCGGGTGTTGAGCATTGATGGCCTTCCTTTTCATCTTGTCTTTCTATTAAAAGTTGCTTTCAAAGGATTTTGGTTGTGCTTTGGAGAAGTATAACTGTAGTCCAGATGATGATAGGAGAGGATAAATCATAGATGACTGATGCACTATATTCTTTTGAAAAACCATTCACTCGCATAGGATGCACACATATGATACAGTATAACCTTTAAATAACTAAAGGTACCTTTCACTCCCCCTGCAAATTTGATACAAAAGAAGCTCTTAAAATGTTTGTCTCTTATATTCTTTGCTCAGATGAAAATTCCCTGCACTTTTGTCCATGTAAACATAGAATTAGTCTCCTGCAAGTTTAGGTGGTGGCAGTTCCTGAACACAGTTATATTTTGCAGATAACAGGATTAGCTTGGATGTGGGTAATAAGTTGGTGAATCTCCCCCTGGCCATTTCTCAACACTGTGAGAGCACTAATCCTTTATGCTTTGATGTCTTCTAGTTTTCCATCAGGTGCAGCTCGGCACATTTGTCCTGGGGCAGTCAGCGCTCTTATAAGATCTCATAGTGTCCTCATTAGCTGCGCCTATTTACCCAGCCAGCCTGTTGAACCCAATTTATAGTTTATGTGATTAATTCCCAAAGTACAGCAAACTCTAGCTTTAAGGCTCTCTATTATACGACTGCATCTCATATAAGGGCAAACACTACCTAGTGCTCTTTGTTATATGGCTTCCCCATATATACAACTAGAATAATTTTGCTCTCAACTACACATTAAACATCATTCTATATACCTCCTTTCAGACACATCGCCCATAAAAAATGTTACACGTTGGCTCATAAAGAAACAAGCATATGAGAAGGTCATTGCTCACTTTTTCTCTTTTTTTAATCTTTTTTTTAACATTTTATATTACAATGATCGGTATTGTTGAGTGAGTCTAACAAGGCACATAATTTACAACTGTTTATCCATCAAATTGTCGGTCACAAAGGCTTTAGCAATCAAAGTAGCCGCCCATATCCACTGGCAATTTTTTTTTAAAAACATGCAGGTTTTGTAGATAAAAGACTTACGCTGTGAATTTTTATACAGTCTTTAAGTCAGCTGATGACATCTGTCAGCTTCACCATATTGGCTCCTATTGGGATATGAACAGCAAGAGTTGGATCTTGCTGGCAATTTGCATCCAAAAGAACTTTATATCTTTTTGCCAATGGATGATCATTTCCATCTGTCTCAGCTCAGGGGTTCATTGGGAGAGACTCCCTGAAACACCTTTTCCCACCTTCTCCTCGCCATCTTTCCCACCCTTCCAGTTTCAAAAATCACAGCTCTTTGGGTAAACCAATTCTTTTAGATAGATTCTATAAGTGAATAGACAAACAAGATCACAAAGTCTCTTAGCCTTTGGGGCCAGATACTGATAACCTGACTCACAATCAGAGCTGGAGTATATAGGGCTACTTGTGTAGTAAGGGGCTAATGCTATGTGAGTAATGGTATCAAAAGCAAAATCCTTTATATGCAGAGACCTATACAGAGGGTAAGCATCGTACAATTTCAGTAGTACCTTACCTCCCAAGCAACTCCAGTAGACTCGATTGGACTAGCTGTGTAATAAGACAACACACATCATGAGTAAAGTGGCAGAATTGGACCTTTAAATGGCTTGCAAATGGTGTGGATGTAAACTCTGGACACTGAGGACCGATTGTGACCTCACACCAGGCTTACACCAGAGCCTCTCCATCGATTTCAGTGGACACTCCTGATCTACATCAGTGTAAGAGATGAACCAGCCCCGGAAGACGCTTTTTAGCTACAAATCTGGTACAAACCAGGTCGCAGCAGAGCAAGCTTTCCCATAGGCTGCCTCAATAATATACCTTGAATTTGACCTGCAGTGATCAACCACCTCTAGGGATGACAGAATAATTCAGTCTCCATGCCCTTTCGTCCTTCAGCAGTTCTAGTGAGACTGGACATCTGTCACAAAGAGTCGGATGGAGGCAACCAATACATTCTCTCTCTATCTATCTATCTGATGGGGGAGAGGACTCTGGGAAACCATCAGAGAGAGACATTTTTATTCCTTGTTATCTTGTGACTCAGAGGTAAAGGTCTGTCTGTTGCCAATTCCTGTATCTATCCAGTCCTCTACAGCACCCACACTGCTTGTGCCCAGCAGATAGAACTGTTCTGGATTCTGATATTTTTGCCATCTTCATCAGACCTCTCTGTAACTCGCTGGGGCTTAGCTAAGTACACAAGGCAACTTAGCCTACTAGATGAACAACTTCATGCCAAATGCCCGGTAGCATGTCGCTCAGCTACAAAGTAGGCCTTATGCTTTAAGTGCCCAGCAGCTGGAACTCCCATTGACTACAGACTGAACACAAAGAACTTATCGGATTGGGCCCAGGAAGTCTCCCTAGAAGAAAGTTGCTCACCAAGGAGTCAAGTCAGTGGGCCTGATTCTTTTGTCTGGCAGATGAGAGAAAGTGAACAAGTTTCACCCACTACATTTGAAAAGACCATTATTAGAGCTGATCAACATTTTCCCAAAGAAAAAATTTCTTGTGGGAAACTTGGAGATGTGGGAAAGTGGGTTTTCACACCTTTTTACTTTTTTCCAACTGGAAAACTTTGTGAAACAGTAAGAAAGTGGGGAAATTTTATCAGCTGGGGAAACTTTATCAGATAATCAGGCTTTGATTTTTATGAATTTGTTTGTTATTCAGAAATGTTGGACAATGCTTTATGCAAACATTTCTTGCTATTTGTTAGTCTTGAGATGAGCTGGATGCAGAAGGTGGGGAGAAACTGCAAACATTTTGGGGGGAAAAACTGCCTCCCCCCATTTTTGGAATTTCCTGTGGGAAAACCAGAATTTTCCAAATGAAACATTTCTAAGGGGAATTTTTCACATGAGAATATTTTTGGGAAAAATCTAGGTTTTATAATTGCTTATATTATAGTAGCACCTAGATGGTGCCAAACCATCATGAGGGCCCCTCTGTGCAAAGTGCAGTACACGTAGTGATAGTCCTGCCCCGAAAAGCTTACAATCTAAATAGTCAAGACAAACAAAGGGTGGGAGGAAGGCTCAGAATGTACAACCAGAAGCTTGGGAGCTTAGGCACAGAGAGGTTAGGGCGCCTTATACTGAGCTCCTCATTTTCACTAGTGAGCGGTGACTTGCCATAGGTCACACAGGAAGTCAATTACAGTCCAGTGCGTAATAAATTATAATACAGCTCAAGTTGCAGAAAAATAAATTCTAGTCTACATTCAAATTGTGAGCAAGTGGACAATCTGAAGCAGCCCCAAGGCAGGTTTAAATTGCTCTGGTAACAAACTGATATGCTGAGTTATTGCTGATATGGATGGCCTAATGATCTCATGCCGATAATATTCTCTTTCCTTAACTGTGCTTCAATGTTTTGCTGACTATACTCAGACTCACACTATGAACAATAGAGAGAGAGAACCGTTCCAGTACAGGAATACATGCTCGGGTACAGGAGACTTTGTATCTGGTAGGTCAGCCCTTGATTTTCAGAATTGTTTAGCACTCGCAACTCCAGTTGACGTCACCCGGAGCTACAGGTACCCAGCTGCTCTGAACATAAAGGCCCCAGGTACACAGTCGCAATTTATTGTGCAGATTCATACCCAAGACAGATTACCATAGCTTCTTTCCCACTTCTAATGGACAGTTGGAGTAGATTATTCCTTTTCCCGAGATTCAAAACTTCCTTTCAAAAAGCCGGTCAAATTGCCATATTCTGCCCATCTCTGATAAAATACAGCTATAGAATTAATAGTGCTGACACCAGTTGGGTTCTATAGAACATACAGCGTTCTGCAGATATTGTCCTAAAAGGTATAGAACTGGTTAGAGAATTATACTCCTGCTATAGAAATCCATAGGTTGGTGGAAAAGTCAGTTTCTCTGTTAAATTCTCTAGGATTCTTCCCTAAGGGCTAAAACGGCATTGACTTCAACAGCAGCACAAGGGTAGCTGGAGGCAGAATTTGGCATGTAATGCCTGTAAGCACGATTCTGCTGCTAATAACTACAATCCAGCATATACTGTAATGAAGACAATAGTCTTAATTATCTATAAGGTGCCACGGAACTCTTTGCCGGTTTTACAGATCCAGACTAACATGGCTACCCATCTGATATAAGACAATAGGGTTTGCTAATATCAGATCTGATTATTCTAGCCACAAATATAGCTGGGGAAACTTTATCAGATAATCAGACTTTGATTTTTATGAATTTGTTTGTTATTCAGAAATGTTGGACAATGCTTTATGCAAGCATATCTTGCTATTTGTTAGTCTTGAGAAGAGCTGGATGCAGAAGGTGTGGGGGAGAAACTGCAAACATTTTTTGGGGAAAACTACTCCCCCCCCCGTTTTTTCCCCAGAAATTGGAAATTTCAAAAAATTTCAACAAGTTCTATTTATAATGTGTGATTGGTCACATAGATCACATAGGGGTTGTTCCTTCTTCCTGAATAGATGACCAAAGGAGGGGACTCAATGTGATTTCAAGATGGTCTTATGTACACTTCCTGTGGGAATCCTCAAATGAGCACACGAGCATTTGCAGTAGAACTTGTGAAACTTTCTTTCTGCAACCACTACAGTGAACAAAATCATTCCTGAGAAGAATCCTGGGAAATGAGTAATAGGGATCATGTATGCTAACTGTTGTGGTGAATTTGGGGTTCATATTCAAAATGAATGTCAATGAATACTTTCCAGTATTAAGCAGCTGTAGTTACAAGCAGCCTGCAGTATATGAATATTCTTTAAGTAAGGTGACTTTGTAGCATTTTGGTAAGTAACACAACCAAGATTTTAGAAAATAGGTGCAAAATTTATGCACATAGGCCCATATTTAGGGATCAAAATAAGTGGCCCGTTTTTCAGAGGTGCTCAGCACCCAGCAACTACCATTGACTTAAAACAGCTGTCCTGCTAGGAATGGCTGCTCAGGGACGTCTGATATGGTAACACAATTCTTTGAAACATTTGGCATCGGGATGCTATTAGCAGGATTGGCAATATGATTGATAATTGATTCTGGGAGTAATAATAATAATGTAAGAGTAATGTCCAGCATTTATATAGTGATTTTCACCCCAAAATCTCAAGAGGCTTTATAAAAGCAGGTGTTGGTGTCACTAATTGACATATCTGAAAATAGAGGCACAAAGATGATAAGGGAGTTATCCAAGGACACACAAATCAGCGGTAGAACCAAGAATAAATCCTAGGTCTCCTGTCTCCCAGTTCCAAGCTTTAATCATCAGGCCGCAATGCTCGATTTGACAAAGCATGTAAGAAATATTCTTTGTGCCCAAAGCCAGGGCCGGCTCCAGGCACCAGCATTCCAAGCAGGTGCTTGGGGCGGCACTCTGCAAGGAGTGGCAGTCCCTGTGTTTTTGCCCCCAAGCAGCGCGCCGAATTGCCGGCGCGGACGGTGAGGGCAGTCCGTGCGCCGTTAGGGCGGCACGTGCATTTCCGTGGCGGCAGCAATTCGGCGGCAGCTTCTATGTTCCGCTGTCCGCGGCAGTGCAGCTTCTGTCTTCCGGCTGAAGACAGAAGCTGCCGCCAAATTGCCGCCTGCCCCCGTATGGACTGCGCATGGACTGCCCCCGCCGTCCACGGCGGCAATTCAGCGCGCTGCTTGGTGCGGCAAAAACAGTAGCGCTGGCCCTGGCCAAAGCAACATTACCTATTCCATGTGTTCAAAGATAAACAGCTTCTGGACAAACCTGTTTTGGTCAGTTTTTGAAGGATACTCTTCAGAGTTTTTGAACATACGTAGGATCTCAGTGGGCCTTCTGAACTTTTCCATGGCACCTATATATATTCCCAACAATCAGTCACATAAATCAGGTTCCTTTTAGATAAGACTCTAAATTTACCCAGATGTGCTGTAGAAACTATGTGAGGTGCATTCATTGTATTTCAAATACAAAGGCCTTTATCTGTATTCAGAAGGAATGGGAGATCTTTTCCCCCATAGCAGCAAATGGCTGTTCCTACAGCTATTTTTTGCCTGACTTTTGATGTTAGTTAGTACATTATGCACAGCGGCCTCTGTGTTTGCTCTGCTATTCAGTTGCATCACTCTCCCCAGTTTCAACAGAGGCTTCGGTTTTAACAGAATATTTCAGCATAAGGATTGGCTCCAGTGTGAGCCAAGGACTCCTTGTGAATACCTTATGACAAATTCTGCATTCTAATCTGTGTCTGAAGGCATCATTCAAAATCATGCCCCTCAGTGCTCTGACAGTTTCTTTGTATTCGCAACATTGGAAGAAATGGAATCTGCCTCACTCTTATTCCTTTTTATGGAATCTGAACATTTCCATTATAACTAGTACCCAGTGGAAGCACAAAGTGACCTGCCAGCACATTTCTCTTTCTCTCTTTCTCTCTGCTTAACCAAATATTGTATTGACTATCTGGGATAGGGAGTACCATTAATTATAGCACATGGTTTCTGCCAAAATTCCAGTCATTAAAGACAAAAGTGCTCCTTTGGCCTATAATCGCTAGCTTCAAAATGTGGTCAGAGACTACACCTCTACCCCGATATAACGTTGTCCTCGGGAGCCAAAAAATCTTACTGCGTTATAGGTGAAACCATGTTATATTGAACTTGCTTTGATCCGCCGGAGCGTGAAGCCCCTCCGCCCCAGCCGGAGCGCTGCTTTACCGTGTTATATCCGAATTAGTGTTATATCGGGTCATGTTATATCGGGGTAGAGGTGTATCTGAATAAGTTGGCCCATACTGCAAAGTTTCAAACACCTCAGTTGATCCACGGTACTCTCTATTACAAATTGCTTCTAATCCACTGGGTATGATAGATGGGCTAAGTGATGTTCTGACACTGGCAGCCTATGTGCCTTTCCAGGCAATGAGGGGAATGATGAAATAATCTCCTTCCAACTAGCACCTCTTCCTTTCCTTCCCCCCAGAATTCTTAATATAAGAAAACTAAGGTGGTCAATTATACAGGTCTTTAGGGCCAGTTCCTATCACTTTTACACTGAGTAGAGAAGCCCCACTTATTTCAAGAGAAGCCCCACTGGGTTCAGTGGGATTATTCACAAAGTAGTCGGCAAGAATAGAATTTGTCTCTATGAAGAATACACAATAAAATGAATTTTCAGAGTAATTCTTACAAATATTTGTCCTGTTTTGCTATCCATATAACTTTGGTCCAGATTATGAGTCCAATTAAAACTCTTTTAAATAGAATTGTTCCCCTCCCCCGCAAAAAACATATGAAGCATATATAGGATGTACGGTGATGTGGCACGGTATAAAGGTTTCATTGCCAATTTTGGGGAGATGAGTTGCATAGCTCATATATGAGTAGTCTGGCCGTCCCAAACCCATGCCAATAAAACTATATACTACACTATCATGTGTCTTCTGTACACATATAGAGGGACTGATAGAATGAGGTATATGCATAGATAGAGCCAGGAAAATAGAGATATATGCGGGAATGCAAAATATTTTATTACATAAATACAAGACTCATAGAGGGGCAGTATGAGTTATGTGACTGTTTCTAACCAAATGACCCTCACACTTTTGTTTCACCCACATCATCACATATTTCCTAAGACATTTTTCAGCCAGCCTCCCTTCTCCCTTGTTTGAATTACGTTTGTTACTATGGGGCCAGTGTTGGACCTTCTCCCCTCAAAACCAGATGGCATTTGGTGGAAAGAGTAGGTGCAGAATCTGGCCCTATTGGCACAATGCTGCTGCAGGGTGGCTTCCTTCTGAATGACATCCATAAGTGCAGTAGCGCCTGCTTCATGCACTGTGGATATTGTCTATCAGTCAGTTCCAGGGACTCAGCATATGCCAAGCAGCATCTAGTAGAAGACGGTGCTTTTTTCCAAAACAAGGGGCTATTTTATAAAGTGAAACCAATGTGTGTGTATATGTGACTTACTATGAAAATGCTCAGATTCGCTTATGCATTTCTTTATTGCAGCTTTTGAGCACTTCAGAGCCGCCCCGGGAGAGAATCCTTGTTCTCCCCATTTGGCTGAGGAGGACACTGACCTAGCAAGCAGAGCTGGGTGAATGACTGATCGTTCTGTTCACTGGCAGTTCTGGAAAAAAAAACAAAAAAAAACCCCCCAAAAAACAAAAACAATTTAAACAATCAATTTGGGTCATACCAAATTTTTTTGGTGAATCAAAAAAGTCAGTTTGGGCACTCACCAAGGGAGAGAGAGACAGATTCCAGTCCCTGCTCCAACGGCCATTTATTTATTTTTACAAAGTGGAAAAGCTTCAAAAGGAGGATTTGAGACACTCCCATTCCAAAATACCTGTTAGCCAAGGCACTCACTGGCTGGGGAAGATCTGGCTTCTAATTCCAGCTCAAGGACTGGGATTTGAACCTAAATCCTCCATAGTGTAAATGACTTTTACTACCCACTGGCCTGTTGGATCAGGGGGAGGAAGGACACCAGCTCCACCGCTTCCTCCTGTGAATGGTGCCTAAATTTTCTTGTGACTCTAGTGTGAAAAAAACAAAATGCTTTATTTTGACTTCAAGTCATTTTGAAATTTCCAAAAATAAAAAAAATTAAAAACCAAACGAAAATACTTTTGGTCTCCACTCAAACAATTATCCAAAATTGACACAAATTCATGAAATATGCTACTATAATATGAGCAAATATAATTTTTTGGCAAAAAAAAGTTTCAGTTGAAAAATGTCACCCAATTAAGTAATTTAGCCAAGAAATCCTAAAGCCGAGACAGGACTAGATCCCACATCTTTCAAACCAAAACACAGGACTTTAACCAGTAGACTCTCTTTCCCAGATCAGCTCCTGTTTCTCATAAGCTGCTATATACATTTCAAACCATCCTGTGAATTAATGCTACAATTAGAACTGGGTGATTAATGGATTTTTTCAGTTCAGCGTAAATTCTAAAACAGTGGGGGAAAAAATTAGTTTTGGGTCAAACCAAAACCAAAAGTTTTCAAAATTTTCATTGGATCAAAATGTTGGAAAAAATCATTTTGTATTGAACAAAACATTGTTTCAATTAAATAAAAATGTTTCACTTTCATTGCAATCATTTTTAAAATGTCTGATTTATTTTCAAAAAATAAAATTCAAGGAAATTTTGAAACAAAAAAGTTGTATTGAATTGCTCCTTTCTCCCATCCCCAAATTAAAAGTTTCATTTTGAAAATATCAAAACACATTTTATTTTTTTATTTTTTAGGGTTTGTTTTTTTTTCTTTTTTGACTGAAACTGACACAACTTTGCAAAATGTTTTGGTGTAACCAAATCTACATTTCCCATAAGATGGATGAATAGACAGACTATCAGTCTGTATATATGCATGCATGTGTTTTGCATATTGGAGTGAATGCTTTTTGCTAACTTCTAAAGCACTGTCCTCTAACCTAAGTCCTGAAGTATTGTAAAATATAATAGACAGGACCTGTGCCTATAGGGGAAAGTTCTTCTCAGCCCATCTTTCCATGTTTTCCTAGGGCATGTCTTCTTCCACCTCAGAAACTTTATTCGACTCTTCCAGTTTTCTGCTTATTTTTTGGTTAAATTGTTTCTCATCTTAATACACCCCAATGGCACTTGTCATGCCTCCATCTCAGATGTTCATAAGTCACAGTCTTTAAGTAAATGTTTCCCTAAGCCGTACCCATGCAACTGACATGCCTTGCTTGGGGGAGGATTTCTTGCTTGCATGTTTCCATATTTTTGCCATTTTATGGGCTTTTGCCGAGCATTGTGTCTTTTCAGGCTGCATTGCTGTTTATCAAAGGGTTAAAAAATATAAAGGGTTTTGTTTTCCATCCTGGATTCCAATTACTCGGTGCCAATAGAGACCACGGCCTTGTTCTTCTGCAAATGAGTTTAAACTTATCGTTCATGACTGTATCTGAATCAAAGGGTCAGATTCACTCACACTGAGTGGGACCTCACCCACTGAGCAGTCCCACTGATTTCAAGGGGCCTACTTTTTGTGTAAGGGCATCACAATCTAGCTCTTCTTCTCCTGCAGCATTTACTAGATGAAACAAATTATGATTCTGATGTAGGCACTATTCACCTTCATGGAACTATAGGGCCAACTCCTGAGATCTTTACACAGTTTTCATACTCAGATCTTATTCTGGCAGCTTTACAATGAAGTTGATGGGATTATGTCTGTGAAATCAGTAAAACTGAGGAGAAATTCATCTAGGTCATCTAATCCATTTCCTGCCACTCTAGGAAGTACTTCCTGCAGTCTGCTTCCTAGCTCCTGATTCAGTCTCGTTTGAAAAGACTCAAAACAATGGGATGTTCAGCATTTCCCTTGGGATGTTATTACATACTAATAGCATAGATCTCACCACTAGGAAATTGTACCCATTTCTTGTCATCTGCTTAATTCCAGCCCCTTATTCCTGTTTATCCTCCTCTGCCTTAAATAACACAGTTTCTGTCTTTGTGCTCATGCTCCTCATATACTTGCTGCAGTGCATTGTCAGGTATGCTTGAATTAGCCTAGGTAGAAAATACTGATTTTGCCATTCAAATACCTAAATGGAAGTCAAACTGGTTTGGTGAAATCTGGGTGACTCCCAACCTTAGATGTCTATGAAGGTGTCACTAACACTGCCTTAATGGAAATGAATACCTGAGGAAATGGGTGTATGGGAAGTGGGTGTAATTTTATATTTCCTTAGCAAAATTTCACTATACATGTGTACAGTGAAGCACATATAGCAACACTGATTGGGGTTGTATCCATAGATCCTAAAATGCTTTACAAAGGTCCATGTTTCTTTCTTTAATGTGCCCATCATAAGTCCCATTTTACAGATAGCTTAACCAAGTCAGAAAGGTTAAGGAACTTGCCCCAAATGACCCATCAAGTCACTGTGAGTGAGGTAATATCTTTTACTGGATCAGCTTCTGTTGGCGAGAGAGACACAGAGTTGTGTCCAGTAAAAGTTGGTCCAATAAAAAATATTACCTCACCCACCTTGAATCTCTAATGCTCTGGGACTGACACAGCTACAACTACGCTACATACATCAAGTCAGTGAAAGAAGGGAAATAGAAAAAAGTTCTTCTGATGCCCAGACCCATGCCCTACCTCACTGCCTCTTACACTGCTCTTGGTTATAACCGTTCCTTCCACTTGAGGAAAAAACTATATGAGGCTGGTGCGTTATTAGTTTAATAGGCCAAGGCTTAAAACTTCTCTGATGGAAAACTATTGAGCCACTAACTATAAGTACCCAATGTGAATTGGGATTGTGGCTGAAAAAGAGAGACCTTTTCAGTCATAGCAGAATGCTTTCCAATATGGCAACATGTTTGTGGGGGGTGGATTCTAGAACTTCAGCAGGAGCTAATTTGGGATGGACAAGCTCTCCCTAGCTTATCCTACCAAAGGCCAGTTTTGCATTGGTGCAGGAAACTCTCAGAGTGGGAGAAGTTGCTGTGGCACCGCTGGTAGAGGTTGCCTGCTGCCATTTTTCTTTTTCTTTTCTGGGGAGTGGCAAACTTACATTTTGGTCAAACAGATATTTTAATTTCAATGCATTTTTTTTTGGAATGCAGAATGGGCCAGTGGTTAGAGCAGAGGACTGGTCTGGAAGCCCAACTTTTATGTGAAACTGAACATGTTCCTTTACACCTGGAGGAGGGATAGCTCAGTGGTTGAGCATTGGCTTGCTAAGCCAAGAGGTGTAAGTCAAATCCTTGAGGGAGCCATTTAGGGATCTGAGGCAAAAAACAAACAAACCCTGTTAGGGGCAATACTTGATCCTGCTAGTGGAGGCAGGGGACTGGACCCAATGACCTTTCAAGGTCCCTTCCAGTCCTATGAGATAGGTATATCTCCATATATTATATTACCCTTGCCATGCTTCAGTTTCTCCATTTCTACAAATGACTAATAATACCTATGTCACAGGATCTAATAGGGCCCCAAATCATGTCCTAAATTAGTGTAAAGCACTATTATAATAGCCATTTCTTTTGTATTTGAAGCACTGCTTTTCCCTTCATATATACTGCAGTCAGACCCAACCTGGATATGAGTACAAACATGCAGATGTGAAAAACCGAAGGCCCAATTTTGGAGCCTAGATTGAGGCCACTCTGACAATTTAGCCCAATGGTATCACAACATATGTCACTTTAATCAGTGTCCTCTGAGCAACCAAATAACACGGGGAACCAGTTCAGAGAGGGCTCCTCTTACTTACTCAGAGGTTCTGATTATTTGTAGCCATTTTCAAAGAGAGGAACCCTGAGCACACAGGATTTATGATTTGGCACTGAACTCACCACACAGCCTCTTCCCTGGGATAAATGATTTGTGCTAAAAGAGCCTTGCATGGCTGAGAATATTTTTTGCTCTATATTACTGCAATGAATGCTTGATCAGCATAGTGGTCGGGAATTTTAATATCTGATCTTTTATATGGTTGACAGAAAAATAAATGAGAAAAAAGTCTTAAAGGCTTTTGCATGGGTCTCCTTTATTTTCTGAGCAAAGGACAGGGCACTTATGTGTAGCAAGCTTCCTGAAGGGAAAATCTATTCTACCCACCTACAGCCCACACTTTCAGCTCCAAAGGGTGGAGTCTAGAGTGGATTCTACCCTTTCTCAAAGCAGGGCCCAGGTGGACGACTTCATTCAAGCCTATGCAATAGCAGCAGGATTCCTTCTAATTGTTATTGATTATTTGTATTATTGTAGTTAGTGGAAGCCCTACTCATGGACTAGGGCTCTGTTGTGCTTGGCACTGTACAAAGAATTAAAAGACAGTCCCTGCTCCAAGGAGCTTACAAACTGAGGATAAGACAAGAGAACCAACGGTACAGACAGACTGATGGGGATACTAAGGAAACAATGAGACAATCGGCAGTGGTCTCAGCACACCAACAATCTCACCATTATCAAGTTTGTTGTAGGCAACGTGGCAAAGGAGAGTTTTAAGAAGGGATTTGAAGGCAGACAATGTAGTGGCTTGGCGGACATTGACAGGGAGCACCTCCCAACCCTGAGGAGCAGCGTGGGATGGTGCTTCTTTGGAAATTTAACAATTGGGCAAGGAAGTCTGGCGTCATGGGCTGATCAGCGGCAGGAGTCGACCTTTTGGCACTGAATGAGAAATGATAGGGTGAGGAGAGGCTGCAAAGGGCCTTGAAAGTGAGGATAAGTGGTTTGTTTCATGCAACAGAGAAGAGGGAACCAGCGGAGGGATGCAAAGAGTGAGGTGGCATAGTCAAAGCGATGGGCTAAGAAAATGAGTTTTGCAGCAGCATTTTGAATAGATCTGAGCAGGATGAGATGGCATTTCGAGAGGCCAGAGAACAGGGTGTGGCAGTATTAGAGAATAGAGCCTCCTACAGCCCTTGCATAGGATGTGGAGGATGCTGGATTGGTCTAAATGCTCATCGGCATCTCTGTCTTCCACAGGCACCCCTGCTTGGCTATCCCCATAGGCCAGGGGTTCTCAAACTTCATTGCACTGCGACCTCCTTATGACAACAAAAATTGCGACACAATCCCAGGAGGGGGGACTGAAGCCTGAGCCTGCCCAAGCCAAAGCCTGAGCCCCACTGGCCGGCGCAGGGGGTGGCAAAGCCAAACCCCAAGGGTTTCAGCCCCAGGCAGGGGGCCTGGTACATGAGCCCTGCCGTCCAGCGTTTTGGTCCATGTTGGGGGCTCAGGCTTTGGCCCCAGGACCCAGCAAGTCTAAGCCAGCCCATGCGACGCCATTAAAATGGGGTCGTGACCCACTTTGGAGTCCTGACCCAGAGTTTGAGAACCGCTGCTGCAGACCCATACAGCTCCTGTCCAGACATAGATGGTATAAAGGGCCTTGCACTAGCACTCTGTAACATGGGTAAATTTCACTTAGATCCCAATCCTGCTCCCACTGAAATCTATAGTGATCAGAGGGAGAGGAGTCAGCTATTCCTTTAAACTCCTGTGTCAGAAGAGAAATAAATATTAAACATCCAGACAGTTTCAGGAGTGGGCTAAAGTCATTGCTTTGGATTTAACTATCTTGAGTAATTTTGTGTCATCTCCCAACTTTTCTACCTCACTGTTTACCCCTTTTTTCAGATTATTTATGAATACGTTGAACAGCGCTGGTCCCAGTACAGATCCTTGGGGACTGTTACTTACCTCTTTCCACTGTGAAAACTGACCATTTATTCCTAGCCTTTGTTTCTTATCTTTTAACCAGTTACTGATCCAGGGAGGACCTTCCCTCTCCTGCTATCAATGCATACTTCGCTTAAAAGCTTTCTGAAAGTCCAAGTACACTATGTCCACTGGATCATCTTGTCCAGATGTTTGTTGTCCTCCTTTCAGAATTCTAATAGATTGGTGAGGCACAATTTCCCTTTACAAAAGCCATGTTGACTCTTCCCCAACATGTCATGTTAATCTAACTCTGTTCTTTACTATAGTTTCAACCAATTTCCCTGGTACTGAAGTTAGGCTTACCGGCCTGTAATTGCCAAGATTGCCTCTGGAGCCTTTTTTTAAAAAATTGGCATTATATTAGCTCTCCTCCAGTCATCTGGTACAGATGCTGATTTAAGCGATAGGTTACATATCACACTTAATAGTTTTACAACTTCATATTTGAGTTCCTTCAAAATTCTTAGATGGCCACCACCTGGTCCTGGTGATATTACTGTCTAATTTATCAATTTGTTCCCAAACCTCTTCTATTAACATCTCAGTCTTTGACAGTTTCTCAGATTTGTCACCTAAAAATAATGGCTCAGGTGTGGGAATTTCCCTCACATCCTCTGCAGTGAAGGCTGATGCAAATAATTAATTTAGCATCTCCACAAAGGCCTTGTCTTCCTTGAGTGATCCTTTAACACCTCCACTGATTGCTAGGCAGACTTTCTGCTTTTCATGTACTTAATTTTTTTTCTGTTAGTTTTTGTGTCTTTTGCTAGTTGCTCTTGAAATTCTTTTTTGGCCTCCCTAATTATACTTTTACACTTGACTTGCCAGAGTTTATGTTCCTTTCTATTTTCCTCAGTAGGATTTTACTTCCAATTTTTAAAGGGGACCTTTTCACCTCTATCAACATTTTTTACTCTGCTGTTTAGCCATGGTGGCATTTTTTTTTGTTCCACTTTACTTTTTTAAAAAAATTGTGGTATACATACAGTGTGAGCCTCTACTATACTGTTTTTTAAAAGTTTCCATGCGCTTTGCAGGCATTTCAGTCTTGTGACAGTTCATTTTAATTTCCATTTAACTAGCCTTCTCCTTTCTGTGTAGCTCCTCTATGTGAAGTTAAATGCTAATGTGGTGGGTTTCTTTGGTATTTCCCCCCACACAAGGATGTTACATTTAATTACATTATACTGGCTATTACTGAGCAGTCAGCGATATTCACCTTTTGAATCAGATTCCGTGTTCCACTTAGGACTAAAAAATTGCCTCTCTCCTTGTAATTTCTAGGACTAGCTGCTCCAAGAAGCAGTCATTAATGGTGTCTAGAAACTTTATCTCTGCATCCCATCCTGAGTTGACATGTACCAGTCAATATGGGGATAGTTGAAATCCCCCATTATTACTGGGTTTTCTGTTTATGTAGCCTCTCTAATCTCCCTGAACATTTCACAGTCACCATCACCATCCTGGTCAGGTGGCTGGTAGTATATTCCTAGTGCTATACACTTATTATTCAAGAATGGAATTTATATCCATAGATATTCTATGGCACAGTTAAGATTTTTACTATATTTGATTCTATGCTTTCTTTCACATATAGTGCCACTCCCCCAGCAGAACAACCTACTTTGTCATTCCTTTATATTTTGTACCCTGGTACTGCTGTGTCCCATTGGTTATCATCATTCCAGCAAGTTTGTGTGATGCCTATTATATCAATATCCTCATTTAATACCAGGTACTCAAGTTCATCCATCTTAGTGTTTAGACTTCTAGTATTTGTGTATAAGCACTTAAAATTTGTCAATATTTAGTTGTCTGCCTTCATGTGATGTAATTGAATGGGATTTTTTTTTCGTTTGACTTTCTGTTCAGCTTCTACCCGTACTTTATCAACTTTATCCTCTCCTCTTTACTAGGATATAGAGAATCCCCTTTAATAAATCCTCCCCTAAGGGATATCTCTGTCCAAACTGTGTTTTCCTCCACATGTCAGCTTTCCCCAGCCCTTAGTTTAAAAACTCCTCTACGACCTATTTAATTTTACATGCCAGCAATCTGGTTCTGTTTTGGTTTAGGTGGAGCCCATCCTTCCTGTATAGGCTCCTCCTTTCCCAAAAGGTTCCCCAGTTTCTAATAAACCTAAACCCCTCCTCCCTACATCATTGTCTCATTTACGCATTGAGGCCCTGCTGATCTGCCTTCTAACTGGCTCTGTGCATGCCACTGGAAATATTTAAGAGAATGTTCCCATGAAGATCCTGGACTTTAATCTCTTGCCCAACAGCCTAAATTTGGCCTCTAGGTCCTTTCTCCTACCTTTCCCTGTGTCACTGGTACCTACATGTACCATGACCACCAGCTCCTCCTCTGCACATAAGTCTGCCTCAATGTCTCACGAGGCCCGCCTCCTTCACACCCAGCAGGCAATTCATCATACGAGACTCCCAGTTATCACAATCCCAACTATCTATATTTCTAATAATGGAATCCCCCAATACTATTATTAAATTATTCATGATAGCAGAACAGCTTTAAAGACAGACACCGCCTAAACAGCTCAACTGACTTCAAACAACAATATATCGGAGTCTTAAGAATTGAAAGAAGCCTATGTACTGTACTATCTTTGATGATTGCCACTTGTATCCTTCTAGGCTTTCACACATCAGCTGCGACTGCTGAAAAGAAAGTGCTGCTGTTGTTTTTATAATATAACCATGTGCATTTGCTCCACTTTTACCTCAACCGCTTCTCTGTAAATTAGTGTGGGTGCGTGTAAGTTCCATGGCATTACATAAATTGTTCCACACGGCCCTTACTTATGCCTTTGAACAGCTTCCATTCACACAGGGATATTTTTTCACGGTTAAAAGACAGCACAGATAAGTAAACAAACTGAGATCCAGCAAAGAAGCATATTATTTGCCATATACTGGATCCAAATAGATCATTGGTCAATGGCGTGGTATCCTGCCTCCGGCAATTGCTCCAGCTACCCACATATGTCTGTTGCTTACATAAAAGGGGCATTGTCTTGGGCTGCATTCTTTTTGGAGAAGTGGAGCAAAGGTTTGATATTGCCAACCCCAAGTATTCAAAAACCATCAGTCACCCCTGCCAAGAGCGATAGAACTGTCTTAAAACTCACAATATTTATATCCATGTGTACATGTTTTGGCTTCTTTTTATTTCACATTTGGTTTTTGTGCCTTTAGTGTTCATGTTTCAAGCTTTCGTCTGTAACTGTGATGGCTAGACATTTCTTTTCCTTTTTTGAAAATGAAGGTGGAGATTTTTCATGTACTCACAAGGTGGTTCACCAAGACCTGGAACACCAAATAGCTCAAGTCTCATGTTAAAATGAAAAGAATATCCCCCCACCATTTCAAAGGGAGGGGAAAGATGGCCCAGTGGTTAGGGCACTAGCTAGGTCCTTTAGAGACAGGGGTTCAACTTCCATACAGGCTTCATGTGTGACCTTTGGTGAGTTACTTAATCACTCTGGGCGCTGGTCACAAAGGTATTCAGGTGCCTAAATTCCTTTTAACTAGGTGATAGGTGCCTAAATCCCTTTGTCTGCCACCCTCTGTGCCTCATTTATCTCGCTATAAAAGAGGAATAATAGAACTTCCTGACCTTAGGAAGATAAATGCATTAAAGATTGTGAAGAACTCTGATGCGACTGTAGCTGGGGCCATATCAGTACCTAAAAACAGCTAATCTCCTCACATAGGGCCTAATCCATTTTCAGTAGGAGTTTTTCCATGGAGGGCATAGATCAGCAGGCAGACATTCAGATTAGTATCATGTATAAATCCATGACATCCAGGTTAGAAATCTGCACTGTCCTGTTTATGAATTATTGTGACAACCTGAATAATGTTGGGCTCAAAACAGAAGCTCACATTCAGCCCCTCAGATTTTGGGAACGTACTGATTCAACTTCAGCTCCTATCTTTGTCATTTCAATAACCTCAAATTTGACCACAAAGTTCCTGACTGGCCACAGACAAGCCAAATTTGAAGTTGAAAAGACTTTTATTGAGAAGTTAGGAAGGAGACAAAGTCTATCTATCTAAAATGCTTATATGGCCCCCCATTACTGTAATATCTGAGCACCTCACACTCTTCAATTTATTTATTCTCACCCCTCCCCTGGGAGGTAAGTGCTATCATCCCTGTTTTACAGAAGGGGAACTGAGGCACAGAGAGACTTGTGACTTGCCAAAAGGTCACACGGAGAGTCTTTGGCAAAGCAGAGTTGAATTTGAGTCTCTCAGGCTCTCTGACTACTGCCCTAACCAGTGGATCATCCTCCTTCTAAGACTGGGTCAGTAATGCAAAGCGATCGTTAATCTTAATTATGAAAGTATCGGTTGCCACAGAGGCCTGGACTACACTGGGGGGGATCGATCTAAGTTACGCAACTTCAGCTACATGAATAACGTAGCTGAAGTCGATGTACTTAGATTGACTTACTGTAGTGTCTTCACCACGGTGAGTCAACTGCTGCTGCTCTCCCGTCAACTCTGCCTGCACCCCTAGCCGAGCTGGAGTACAGGAGTCGACAGGAGAGCACTTGGGGATCGATGTAATGAGTCTAGACTAGACACGATAAACGATCCCTGCTGGATCGGCCGCCGCCATTGCATTCGTTAGTTAAGACATACCCTAAGTAATAATATTGTATTTACATACATAGGGCCTAATTCACCATATTCTTACCTTAGTTTTGCATGGGCATAACTCTATTAGTCCTGCTCCCATTCCTTTCCTTCAGTGCTGTTACATCAGCATAAAACTGCAGACGCAGGTTGCAGAATCAGGCGCATATTATTGTTTATATATGGGAGAAAGACATGCAGAGAATGTGAAATCCAAGAAGTTTGCAGAAAGTTGCTGCTCACTCTGTAGCTGTGAATACTGTGCGTGCAACTTCACTAAGGTTCTCTTCTCTTGCAGGGTAACAGAAATAAACTAAGCTGTTTATATTCCTTTCCCCCTCCTCCTCTTTTCATGGTTTTTTTTTTTTAACAAAAGACCTCGGTTTGTTCCAAGAGGAATAATAGAACTTCCTGACCTTAGGAAGATAAATGCATTAAAGATTGTGAAGAACTCTGATGCGACTGTAGCTGGGGCCATATCAGTACCTAAAAAAAGCTAATCTCCTCACATAGGGCCTAATCCATTTTCAGTAGGAGTTTTTCCATGGAGGGCATAGATCAGCAGGCAGACATTCAGATTAATATCATGTATAAATCCATGACATCCAGGTTAGAAATCTGCACTGTCCTGTTTATGAATTATTGTGACTACCTGAATAATGTTGGGCTCAAAACAGAAGCTCACATTCAGCCCCTCAGATTTTGGGAACATACTGATTCAACTTCAGCTCCTATCTTTGTCATTTCAATAACCTCAAATTTGACCAAAAAGTTCCTGACTGGCCACAGACAAGCCAAATTTGAAGTTGAAAAGACTTTTATTGAGAAGTTAGGAAGGAGACAAAGTCTATCTATCTAAAATGCTTATATGGCCCCCAATTATTGTAATATCTGAGCACCTCACACTCTTCAATTTATTTATTCTCACCCCTCCCCTGGGAGGTAAGTGCTATCGTCCCTGTTTTACAGAAGGGGAACTGAGGCACAGAGAGACTTGTGACTTGCCAAAAGGTCACACGGAGAGTCTTTGGCAAAGCAGAGTTGAATTTGAGTCTCTCAGGCTCTCTGACTACTGCCCTAACCAGTGGATCATCCTCCTTCTAAGACTGGGGCAGTAATGCAAAGCGATCGTTAATCTTAATTATGAAAGTATCGGTTGCCACAGAGGCCTGGACTACACTGGGGGGGATCGATCTAAGTTACGCAACTTCAGCTACATGAATAACGTAGCTGAAGTCGATGTACTTAGATCGACTTACTGTAGTGTTTTCACCACGGTGAGTCAACTGCTGCTGCTCTCCCGTCAACTCTGCCTGCACCCCTAGCCGAGCTGGAGTACAGGAGTCGACAGGAGAGCACTTGGGGATCGATTTATTGAGTCTAGACTAGACACGATAAAACGATCCCTGCTGGATCGGTCGCTGCCCGCCATTCCAGTCGGTAGTGAAGACATACCCTAAGTAATAATATTGTATTTACATACATAGGGCCTAATTCACCATATTCTTACCTTAGTTTTGCATGGGCATAACTCTATTAGTCCTACTCCCATTCCTTTCCTTCAGTGCTGTTACATCAGCATAAAACTGCAGACGCAGGTTGCAGAATCAGGCGCATATTATTGTTTATATATGGGAGAAAGACATGCAGAGAATGTGAAATCCAAGAAGTTTGCAGAAAGTTGCTGCTCACTCTGTAGCTGTGAATACTGTGCGTGCAACTTCACTAAGGTTCTCTTCTCTTGCAGGGTAACAGAAATAAACTAAGCTGTTTATATTCCTTTCCCCCCTCCTCCCCCAGATGAGTTATTTTTAATGGTCAAAGCACTCGAGTGCATCCAATATGTAGAAGAAATGACAGGTGCCAGTTTTGTTATTAAATCCCGGCCTCCCAAGCTCCTGAATTTTCAATGAGATCCCTTATTGGCTGTATGCGTGTGTGTGTGTTAAAAGTCAGAGGATGTGAAAGCATGACTGCATCTGAATGTGTCTCAGTCGAGCGACCCACTCCAAAGTCTTCATTAAAGCTGGGCATAACATTTGCACTTGTTTTGCTGGTTTTAGAGAGCTGGGGCAATTACCCTTCAGATGTGTGTTTCCAGGTGTTGCTGGGGAAGGGGAGGCCGGGGAAGGGGAAGAATAAGGAACCACTCATTTTAAACCAGTCTTTGTGGGCCGTGTTTCTGACCCCCAAGCCGGACAATAAAAGCTCTGCAGTCCTTGGTTTCAATCTGCTTTCTCAGTGACTTTAATTTAAACGGGTCCTGTCCTGGGGTGTATTTATTATTGTTTGCATCACTTATATGGCCATGGGGTTAAATAATGAGTGATCAGTCCCAAACAAGTACCAGGCCCCTGACCCAAACAATTTTCAGTCTGAAGGCACATTGCAGTTGCCAGTGATGAAGCAGCTATAGCTCATTTTATGCATTGCTTGAAATCTTATGTCCCGCATACAGTTCAAGCAGCTTGTAGGGACGTGGGTATGGGCTGGCAAGCCTAGTGGTCAGAGCCAGGAATCAAAGCCAGAGGCAGGACCCTGTCAAGGCCCAGGGCCAGGAGCCACACAAAAGTTCTGGGCTGCAATCTGTGTCAGCAGTCACATCAAGGGTCAGGAATGGAGTCTGAGTCAGTTAGTTGTGCCAAGGGTCGAGCTGGACTCAGGATCAAAGTGGAGTCAGTGACCAATGCCAGGGCTAGACACAGTCAAGATCCAGTACGGCACCAGGTCAGGATCACTCAGTTGTTCAGCCAGCTTCCTGTGCCCCCTTCTGGCTTAAGTAGTGTGTCCACGTCAGTCAGTGGGGACAGATGTCTGCTTCAGTCAGGAACTTCATGAGCAGATGTCATGGGCCAGACATCCACTGCTCCCCTTTCCACAGGTTCCAGAGAGCTGTTGGGTGGTTGGGTGGCTGTGGTCTGAGCACTGCTTGGAGACCCATGGGCCTACAGCTTAACCTATGACTCTTCACACAGCTAAACTGGGCACAGGAGAGCATCCTGAGGTCACAGAGCAAAATCAGATCTAGTAAAACCAGCTGATATCCAAGTCTCCGGGCCAGACCAGCCACAGCTACATGTGGCAAATGGCTGGTGGATCCATGTAGTATCACAGCCACTGATTTCTCCACTGCCCCCTCCTCCCACATCACTCAATCTGCCCCGTATCCCTACAGTGCACAGGAAGTCCTCGCAAAGATAGGCTGTGTGGAATGCAATGCCCACCAGACATGCCTGGACTTATGTTCTCCAAGCACATGGACTGAGGGTATAAAACAGAACACAATGGCCCCATGACTGGCCTTTTCTCCTTCTCCCACCTACTCTCCAAGTAACAAGACTGCTCAGAAGACTGAAGATTCCAACAAAGGAGACTGGCCCAGGTTTCCAGGGTGAAACCTGTGTATTATAAATTGTAACATCCAGTGGGGTGAGAAAACTGCTTGATCTAAATGCTGCCTAGTGTCTTACAAGTTCAGGATTTAGATTGAGCACTTATTTTGTTTTCTTTGGTAACTATCTCTGATTTTTTGCCTATCATTATAATCCCTTAAAATCTATCTTTTGTAATCAATAAACTTCTTTTACTGTTGATCCCTTTTACTGTTGATTACCAGTGAGTTTGCCTGAAATGCTCAGGTTTACAAAGGCTGGTGTATATCCACTTCCCACTGATGAAGTGGTGAATCAGTTAATAAACTTGCATTCCTCAAGAAAAGGTCTTGAACAGTGCAAGACGGTATATTCCTGAGGTATAAGGCTGGGAGCTGGGGGGAATTTGGCTGGTGCCTTTCTCTGTGTGATTCATGAGTGGCTCTGGGAGCATTCATGCAATCTAGCTGGGCGTGGGGCTTCATGTGCAGTTGTGCTGAGTGATAACAGCACTTGGAGGGGTTTGCTGCTTGCATTCTGAGAGACAGCCCAGGCTGGAGAGTTAAGGGGGCACAGTGGTCCCACAGTCCCAGGCTGTACCCCGGGGATCCTGTCACAGTGCCCCGTCACAGTTTGGTACTGTACTTTTAAACATTTTTATCTATCATCCGGAAGTACATGTAAATCACTGCTGAGACAACATATGGATGACACAAAGATTGACGGAATGGTAACTAATGAGGAGAACAGAGAAGATCTGGGGTACTTGGTAAGCTGGGCCCATTCAAACAAAATGTGTTTTTAATACAGCTAGATTCAAAGTTGTACATCTAGGAACAAGGAACGTAGGCCATCCTTACACAGTGGGGCACTGGATTCTGGAAAGCAGTGACTCTGAAAAGAATTTAGGAGTCATAATGGACAAACACCTTAACATGAGCTCCCAGTGCAGTGATGTGGCAAAAAGGGCTCATGCAATCCTTGGATGTATAAACACGGGAGTAGTGAGTTAGAGTAGGACAGGTTTTCAGCTTTGAACATGGCACTGGTGAGACCAAAACTGAAATACTCTACATAGTTCTGGTGTTCGCATTTTTAAAAGGATGTTGAAAAACTGGAGATGGTGCAAAGAAGAGCCACAAAAATAATTTGAAAGCTGGAGAAAATGTCTCACAGTGAGAAATTTTTCAAGGGCCTAAAGAGCTCTTTAATGTAACAGAGAAGGCAGAACAAAAACCAATGGATGGAAACTGAAGTAGAAACATTCAAACTAGAAATTAGGTACACATTTATAACAGTGAGGGTGATTAACCATTGGAACAAACCGCCAAGGGATGTGGCGGATTTCCCCATCTCTTGATGCCCTCAGATCAAGACTGGATTCCTTTCTGGAAGAGATGCTTCAACCAAACACAAGTTATTGTACTAGGCGTAACTAAACTAATACAATGGCCTGCGTAATACTGAAGGTCAGGCTAGGCGATTCAATGGGCCCTCCTGGCCTTAAACAATATGAATCAATGGATGAAGATCTAGTGCCAATGAGGTGATGCTTGTGTACACCCAGTTTTTAAAACACTTGGGGTTCTTTGGGATAAAAGCTGTATATAAAGTAAGCTAGTCATTATTATCAGTTATAATAAGCATTCATAATAAATGCTACATAAATCAAATGGGTCATCTATTAAATGAGCTCAGTTTTGTACATGTCTGAGCAGATAGAGCTATTACAACACACATGCACTACTAAATCCCATCTTAGCCCAGAAAGCAGAACCTAGATGGGATTTAGGCTTTGTGCAGCCTCTCTGTACAGGAGTGTATTTCACCTCGTTTGAGTAGCGTAATCGCCCACCACAAACATCTTGTGCTGAGGTCACATCGTGACCTCATTCATGTGAACGGGACTTTGCCATGAACTTCAGTGGGACCACGGTTTCTCCTTATGTGCTCGTTATGCCTATTGAATCATTGACTTAAGGGAAAAATCTCCCCTGCGCAGAAGACAAGGGTTATTCACCAGTGAGGTCCCTCTGAGGGCTAGTCTACACAGTGCATTAGTCCATGTGCTAACTGGCACATCTGGTCCTGCTGGTGCACACTAAAAGTTTCCTAGTGTGTGGTAACGCTACCCTTTCAACATTACCATGCACCAGGGAACTTTTAGTGTCCTCCAGCAGGGCCCACACAGGCCAGTCATTGTGCAACATGCTAGGACACATTAGATTGTATACCTCTCTAGTGTGGACTAATGCACCATGCAGACAAGCCCATAGCCTATATTCCGAGTATTTTAGTGAGACTTCAATGACACATGGACCTTGAGTAAAGCAAAGGTGATTCAATGGATAATCTGTTTCTGGTGGCATTTAATATATGTGCTCTGGCACTACATGGATCCACCAGCTCTCAGGAAACAGGGCCTGCAGCCGAGCTTGGTACCAGCTAATTGACCATTGCTGAACACTTTGATTGACTTGACCTCCTGACTGGTGGCGAGAAATCACCAGGCCTGCTCTTAGGCCCAGCAGCAGCACAAGGCCAGTGGCTGCTCAGTGCTTATGCCCACAGCTGTAATCACTCCTGTGCCTGCCCAGCTGAAGTCCTCTCCAGCCCTGCTCCCCTGCTTGGTTCCTGACTCTGGCTCTGACTCCTGGTTCCTGACCCCGGCTCTGATCATCAGTGCTGTCCCTGGCTTCTGGCGCAGCTGTTCTGACCACTAGACCTGATTGCCACTGCTCCAACCACTGAGCTCCTCTGTCCTTGCCGCAGTCTGTGACGTCAGCTATTTGCCCCATGTAGCAGGTCCAAAACTTGCAGAGATGAGCTTCACCCTTACTGAATATCCAATTTACATTCAATATGAGAGATTTTTAATAAAAATGGGTCAGGAGGAAGTGGCTGGATTTGGAGACACTGTTACTGACAAATTCCATGGACTTGTCACTCAAGGAAGCCTTCAAAAAATAGGACCAGCTCTTCGGCTGATAGAAATTGATGTTACTCCAGCAACATTGATGGAGCTGGGCTGATTTATACCAGCTGAGGATCTGGCCCAAAGTCTGAACCTAACATCTTTAAACATTTTAAATATTTATCCAGTGCTGTTTTGACTTGTCCTCTGAAGTTGGCTCTGAGTCAGATGCAGCTTTAAATAGTATTTTAGCAATTATTATGCCAGCTTAAGCCTTCACTGCATATTAGGAATCACACAGACTTTTTTATTCATTTCATTTTTGTAAAGAATGAACTAAAATGTATAAATTATCTTCATCAAAGAAAAGGCTAAAATACTGCTTGGGGTTAGAAACGTCCCATTGACATGCATGCCAACACTGGAAAACTAGAAACAGGGAGATAACTCAGCACTTGTCATCTTCAAAACACTGCACAAACACTGGCAGATATCTATCTCTTGGGACCATGATGGGAATTTAGGTATTACAGCCTCTCATACTGGGGGACATGAGAAGGCCAAGGTCACAGAAGGAATGAGCACAGAGACAGGGTTCAATCACAGGAGGTCTGGCTCCCAGATCTCTAGTCAAAACCATACCCTGCTTTCTTTACTCTGATCCTGCTGAACAGGATGGGAAATGCTGCAGTATTATTGTCTTTCCTTATTATTCCTAGCAGCAGTATTATGCACTTAAATAATGCCATCAGTGTATATCTCTGAAATGCAGTGTCAGAGGTTCTATGGCCCTAATGCTGCAAAATAGTTAAACACAACTTAACTTAAGCAAAGTGATTAACATTGAGGGCTCTTCTGATCCTGGAAACACATAAGCACATGTGTGCAGAACTGAGGGGTGGGGGAGTGGGGAATTAAGATCTCTCTTTTCTAGGCCATCGGTGAACATCACTTCCATGACGTACTTTAGAATTTAAGACTCAGAGTAAAGAATGAATGGATCCCTTTCCAGATCTGGGAATGGAACAACAGAACTGCCATCCCAGATCAGACCAGTGGTCCATCTAATCCAGATACCATGTAACAGTGGCCAGCACCAGCCGCTTCTGAGGAAGGTATATGAAACCTTGTAGTTGGCAGTTACAGAATAACCTGCCCACAGAGAAAGTTGCTACCTACTCCCCATTAAAGATTGGCTTTTGCCCTGAATCAAAAGCATTTATATCCCTTCCAAGAATCCTTGTTGTTGTTGTTTCTTTAAGCCCTATGATAGCTCTGGATAGTTGTCATCCTTATAAAAATCCAGTCCTATTCTGAATCCTGTTAAACTCTTGGCCTCTATGAAACCCTGTGGCAACTAACTATACAGGCTAATTGTCCATTGGCTGAAAAAAATTCCTTTGTATTATCATTTATTAGATGTTTTACTCTATCACTCAGGAGCCCTGATCCGGGACCAGGTCCTCATTGTGCTAGGTGCTGTACAAACACAGAACAAAAAGATAATCCCTGTCCCAGAAAGGTTACAATGTAAGTATAAGACAAGAGACAAGAGATGGCTACAAATGGGGGAATACAAGGAAACAAAGAGACAATATTAGTGATAGGCACTAGTATCTGCAAGCCAGCAGCCTAAATTTTGTCAATTTGCCACCTTTTCATTTCAATCAAGATCCCCTTAGTCTTGAATAATGAAAGCGGGAATAAAAATATTCAATTTACCTTCTCTAGCCCATTCATTATTATTGTGTCCTGTTTTATTCTCTCCCTCTCCAAGGTGAACCATCATAGATCTTCTTTAAATACCTCAATAGCCCTGATAGAATCTGTCATTCAGCTGCATCAGACAATGAACCTGTCCTGCAAACACTTCAAATCATAGAAATGTAGGGCTGAAAGGGACATGGAGAGGTCATCAAGTCCAGCCCCCTACACTATGGCAGGACCAAGTAAACCTAGACCGTCCGTGACAAGCGTTTGTCCAACCTATTTTTAAAAACCTCCAATGATGGGGATACCACAGCCTCCCTTGGATGCCTGTTCCACAGCTTAATTACCCTTATCGTTAGAAAGCTTTTCCTAATATCTATCTAAATCTTCCTTGATACAGATTAAGCCCACTACTTCTTGACCTGCCTTCAGCGACATGTTTATTTAACCTTTCCTTATAGGTCAACTATTATCATTTTTGCTGCTCTTTTTTGGACACTCTCCAATTTGTGCACATCCTTCCGAAAGCGTGGTACCCAAAATTGGACACACTACTGCAGCTGAGGCCTCGCCAGTGCTGAGTAGAGCGGGACAATTACATCTTACATACGACACTGCTCTTAACACACCCCAGAAGGATATTAGCCTGTTTTGCAGCTGTGTCATATTGTAGACTCTCAATCAATTTGTGAGCCACTATAATTCTCAGTTACTTTTCCGCAATACTGCCACCTAGTCAGTTTTTTTCCCATGTTATTGTTGTGCATTTGATACAGGCTTTCTAAGTGAAGTACTTTGCACTTGTCTTTACTGAATTCCATCTTGCTGACTTCAGACCAATTCTCCAATTTACCAAGATAGTTGTGAATTCTAATCCTGTCCTCCAAAGTGCTTGAAACCTCTCCCTGCTTTGTGTCATCTGAAAATTTTATAAGTATACTCTCTCCACTCCATTATCCAAATCACTAATGAAAATATTGACGAGTACCCGACCCAAGAATGACCCCTCCAGGGACACACCCTCCAGCGTGAACCATTGATAACTTGAATACTTGACCATATTTGAATATAGTCTTTCAATCAGCTGTGTGCTCACTTTATACTAATTTAATCTAGACTATATTTCCCTTGTTTGCTTATGAGAATGTCAGTTGAGACTGTCACATAAGACTTCTTAAAATCAAGATTATCACATATCCTGCTTCCCCCCCATTCACTAAGCCAGTAATTCTGTCAAAGAAAGAAATTAGGTTGGTTTTGCATGACTTCTTCTCAACAAATCCATGCTGGCTATTCTTCACAACCCTATTATCCTGCAGGTGATTACAAACTGATAGTTTAATCATTTGTTCTAGTATCTTTCCAGAGATTGGGGGGAAAAAAAACCTGACTGGTTTATAATTCCTCAAGTCCTCTTCATTGCCCTTTTTAAAGACCGGTGCTATGTTTATCTTCTGCAGTGTTCCCAGAAGTTTCTCCCATGCTTCAATGTTTTCAGAACAGGGCCCTACAAGCAAGCACCATGGATGGCAGACTGCCTGAGAGAAGTCTTCACTTTCCAGCCACACTGCCTGAAAATGTGGTGTTGCCATGACAACCATCCAGCGGCGGGGTGGTGGAGAAGCGATGAAGATGCTCTGATCAAATGCAGAAAAGGAAGCTGGTCCCTGAATGCGGAGAAGGACCTAACATCACACTTCCAGAGGTCTCCTGACACCACCGATGGAATTTTAAATAAAGAACTCAACAGTCTGTAGTTCCTTAATAGGGCTTTGCTGCCAAAGGGCCTGACATGTTTCCTATAATGAGGTGGGGGGAGGGGAATGGGAGAAGAGAGACATCCTTCCATTCTTCTTATTTCCATATTATTTTGTAATTAATTTGATGCTTTTACAGAAAATTAATTGGTTTTTGATAGTGAAATAGAAGGAACTATCTAGTCTCTGGCAAATTAAAAAAAAAGAAAGAAAGACAAGAAAAGAAAAGAAAGGAAGCCTTCCCTTCTAATAGGCCCCTATGTCAGACTAATAATGCTCTCTCCCTCAGGTGCTTATTTTTTTTTAAGTCCAAGAGGAGACACTATGAAGAGGCTTGGTGGTTTAAGGGTTAATCTGCCTCCCACCCACCCTCTTGCAACTAAAGCTGAGCAGATTAATTAAAACTTAAAAGGGTTCTGATTTTGTGATGAGCAAGAGACTGACGCGCCACAGCCTTATGCCTATAACTCACCACTGAAGAATGACATTCGAACTGGCTTGAGCTATAATTAGCTTTTGATAGAGTAGGCTCCCCGCAATTCCCCACAAAAGCACAGCCTCTGGTTTATATTTTTTCCCCTCCTCTCCAGATGTACATATTTAAAAATGGTAAACATTAATTTATATGGCGCTGACAGCTGTGGGTCATGCTGGGGGTTGATTGATGGCCCTGTAACCTCAACAGGTACCTGCTCTACTTCATTTGTCATCCGCTGGTGAAACAAAAAGCCATTCTGTAATATTCCTGCTTAATATTTCATTTTTTTTCAATAAATTATCTGCAAAAAAGCCAAGTTCGAGCTCCCCCTACCACACACACCACCACCAGCCTGCACTGAATATTCATGGGACAAAGTTATTTATTTTCCGTCCAAGGGAGTTACTGTTTCATATTATTTACTGTAGGGAATCATACATAAATTGCCATTATGCAGCACCTTTCATCCCCAAAGATCACAAAGCATTTTGCAAACTGTAGGTGAAATTTACCCCTGTGTAGAGGCCTGGCACAAAGCCTATGTACCACGTACACCCTCAAAATGGGGTTTAAATGGTGCTAGGCCATTGGCACAGGAGTGATTGTTTCTCTGTGGGTCTGTCCCTGCTCCCCTTGTTTCAGTGGCAAGGATTTCATTGATTTCAGTGGGATTTTGCACTCAGGCCCAAATCTTCAAAGGCTCCTAACTTCCATTGAGTTCAAGGATTTGGGGACCTGGGCCTCAGACACCATATAGGTGTTTGGATACTATGGCAATGAAGGCTATATTAATGGCTAGCTAACTAAAGACAGACATCCAGTAGGTTTTACAAAAGCACCTAATCAGGTTAGACGGCCAATGCCCTTTGAGAGTCAAGGCAGTTAGGTGCTTCACTGGTTTAGGTGCTTTTGTAAATTCCAGTAGGTCTCTATCAGCATCTTTAGGTGCCTAAATACCTTTATAAGTCTGGCCCAAGCTGCATAACTCAGATTTTGATCCAAATTTCTAACACCCCACTGTTTGTGGATGTTTTGAGTCAGAATTTCTATTAATTCCCTTTTAGCGATAAGATGGGTTGAGCTAACAACCCATCTTGAGAACAAAAGTCCTCAAGTGTTTGGAGTCAGAAATTGTGGTTCCTGTTAAGTTTTTCATACACAGTGAGCAAACATATGCTTTCTGTACCAATGACTTTGATGAGGGCAACAAAACAAGAAAGAACACAAATAAAGTATATTTCTTCTTTGCTATATGCTGCATTAACCTTCTAGCAACTGCTCTTGGGGCAGTTCCTCTGACAGTTCCAGCTTTCTCCTAACTTGTCTCCTTCTACTCATGCCAAATTAGTCCAGTCCATCAACTTAACCTAAAATGAATCAATCAGCCCGTAACCTCCGGGGCTTGCAGTCTTCCTTTCTCTTTCTGTCAGTTGTTTTAGCAGCAGCTTGGTATAAGGCTATGACTTCTCCACAATCTCACATCTTTCCTAAATGATAGTTTGTGATTTTCCTCTTCACTTCAGCCCCACACTGCTAAACATGGTTGATGTCCACAGTTAAAACCTCTGGTGTGACAACTCGAAGCAGGGTGCACTATGATGATGGTGTGATTCTGAGACATACAGGGCTCATGCCTGGTCTTGTGGAAATCAACTGGAGTGCTTCCACTAACACAGGCTCTCATGGCCTGATCCTGCAGTCCTTTACTCTCACCAGGAAAGGATTGCAGGTATATTTACAAATATTCCCACTAGAACTCCCTGACTAGAATGATCCCCCAAATGACCAGGGGGTGGTTTGAGCATTGGCCTCTTAAACCCAGGGTTAAGAGTTCAGTCCTGCAGGGGGCCACTTAAGAATCTGGGGCAAAATCAGTACTTGTCTCTGCTAGTGAAGGTAGGGGACTCAACTCAACCTTTCAGGGTTGCTTCCAGCTCTATGAGCTAGGTGTATATCCACTGTATTTACTCACAGGAGTAAGTATTTGCAGGGTTTGGCCCACAGGACCTCAGCCTGTACCAGATCTGCTCTTGTGCTTAGGCAGAGCAGCATGGGACAGCAAGGAGACTCCACAGAAATACAGACCAACAAATCCAAAGGTAGGATCAGGACATAGTTTGTAAAGCACTTGAGATTCCTTTGGTGTCAAAGTCTCTGGGCCTCATCCCCTGTTGCCTTGCACTCTGTGTTGTCATTCACATTGGTGCAAAGTGAGTACAACATTATATCATTCTGGTACAGTAGACTTTATACCTTCTTTGCACAGATGAAAATGACGACAGAAGATGCAAGGAAATGGTGAATCAGGTCCTCTATATTCAGGGAATATGAGTGGTTATTTATCATTGAAAGTTTTATTGTAAATTACAATGAATCCTTAGCCTTGGGTTTTGATTTAAAATTATTTATTTGATATTTGTTTTTGATTATTTCATCTGATGTTCTCCAATCTGGTAGAGAGAAAACAATATGTTCTGCTAATGACTGTGTTTTTAATGTCTGATGAATTTTCTTCTGTGAAAGAAGGACACAGCTCTCTTGAGCTCAGCCGCTGAATGGATCCATACACCCTTGAGGCAGAATGTTGCCAGGATAATGACACAGCTAATGTAATTAATTAACCCTTTTGAAGTCTTAATGGTTCAAAATTACAGGTAATGGTATTTAGGTAGCAATTTTATTATTTTATTTCTGTACTATTTTATGCTTACATAAGATCTTAGTTTAAGACATATGCAAAAAGCAGAATATTCAAAGAGCAAAATGGGGAAAATCAATGAGATGAACTGATAAGATGAAAACTTTATAATTTCTTTTAAAAATACTTTTTCCATTTCATATCTTAAACAGTGACGAGACAGGACTTATGCTGGGATTGTGACTCATGAGATTTGGAATTTAATTCCCAGCTTCACCACAGACCATTGCATGACATTGGACAAGTCACCGAGGGCCAGGTTTTTTAAGGTATTGATACACCTAACTCGATGGGAGTTAAAATCTGGTCCTTAATCTATCTGTAGATCATTTCTCTCCCCCCACCCTTAAAATGGGGATAGTAATACTTCCTTTCCCCCAGCTTTTATCTTTGTTATCTATTCAAGCTGCAAACGCTTCTGGTCAGGTACTGTCTTTTACCATGTATCTGTACAGCACCTTACACAATGGGGCTCTTGGTTGAAAACTGTAGGCACTACTGTGACACTACTAATGAAAGATGACATTCCATTAGCATTGATGAATGTGTTTGAGCATGTTAAGTCATCCCTTGTTGCTCAACTTCTGCTCTCACACTGGTATAAATCTGAAATAACTCCATTTACATCAATGGAGATTTTCTGTTTATACTGGCATGAGCAAGTGCAGAATTTAGCCCCAAATTTCTTTTACTTTCAAATCAAAGATGCTCTCAAGTCCTTCAGAAACAGCAATCACGGTATGCCAGTCATTTTAAGATTACAGTTTTTAATCCATGGAAGAACAGTTTCAAATTTGCCCTTGAAACTGACATTTTGTGTCAAACAACCCACTTAATTCAGAGTCTGTATGATGCCTAATAGCTTTCTCTTTTGCTAGTTGTTACGGAAAAGAAATATATTGTCTTAGCTGTTCTGTCTGGTTTACATTTCTCTAAGCAGGTGTTACAGGGAAAGTATGCTTGTTATCAGCTGTGGCTTCCAAAGGCAGGATAGCTAGAATAACGATACCTAGCTCTTATATGGCACTTCTCATCAATAGATCTCAAAGCACTTCACAAGCTTTTCATGTATTTTTATCCTCACAAGACCCCAGTGAGGCAAGGCACTGCTATTATCCTAGATTTGCAGATGGGGAAATGAGGTACAGAGTGGCTAAGTGACCTGCCCAAAGGACCACAGGAAATCTTTGGTGAAGCAGGGAACTGAACCCAGTTTGCCAAGTCCTAGTCTAGTGCCCTAACCATGCAATCATATAATTCCAATGGGGTATTAATATCTTTGTGGTTTCTCTAATCTTGCCTTATATAACCAAGTTTCTGCTTGGGTCAAGAACAGGTTATGAACCTGTGACCTTCAGTGCTAAAAGTGTAAGTCTCTAGAGTAACTGCATTAGCAAAAAGCTGTAATAAAGTATTCCCCATCTATGTGGATTAGACCAGTGGTCCCCAACCTTTTTTGTCTGGCAGGCGCCAGACAACAAGCCACGGAGGACCGTGGTGACGGATGAGCATCTGCCGAAATTCCGCTAACAAGCAGCAACGTCAATAGGCGTTGCCACCAAAATGCTGCCAACAACTAACGTCATCCAGAGGCATCGCCACCGAAATACTGCCAAAAATCGGCGGCGACAACTCTGGATGATGGAGCTTGTTGGCGGCGTTTTGGTGTATGCTCGTCCACCGGCCAGTATGCGGGCACACGTTGGGGACCCCTGGATTAGACACTAGAATGAGTGAAGAAATACCCCCTCCTCCCCCAGTACATGTTACCCATGCACTTGTCAAGATTAGTGATAGCCATGTGATGTCAAAGGGAGATCCTCACCATTATATAGTGTTATTTATGGTATTGTTATGCCCATAGTCCACAAGTGAGATCAGGACCCCACAAAGCTAGGCACTGTATACACCCATGGGAAGAGGCAGTCTCTTCCCTGAAGCATTTACTAGCTGAGCAGACAAAGGGAGTACATTTTATAGACGGGGAACTGGAGCACAGAGAGATCAAGTGAGTTATCCAAGGACACAATGGAAATGTGTGCCAACACTGACGACAGAACCCAGCTCTCCCAAGCCTCATTGCCCTAACCACAAGACCATTCTTCATCTCTGATTCCTTAAGAGGAATTTGGAACAACCAAAAGAAATGCTGTTCTGTCTTATCCGCTCAACACACTGCATAGCCTGTCCACTATTAAGACACATTCCTGGTATTCTGTCAACATTTTCCTTTTCCCACTTTCATCCCACTACTTATATTTTTATCATCTTGGGCCACCCTAAGCAACTATGTCATGGTTGAGCTTACCTCTCCAACATCAGGGGTGGTCATCATTGGCCATAGCTCATAATAAATCAGTACAGCCTAGGGGCTGGGCCAGCTACCTGTGGTCCTCAAGAACAATACACCAGCTAAGAATTGGCAGAACATAACTGCACTCTGCTCCTGACACACACTATATAGAGGGGAGGTAGGTGTAGGAGTTAGATATGCTGGCTTTAAACCCTCTGACACATCTCCCATGCAAGGCAAGTTCTCAGCTGGTTGTCTGCAACCAGATCCTGGTGTTAGGAAGACAGAATCTGGCCCTTTGTCTGTGACTGTGGGCATTTTGAAAAAAAAAATCTGATTTCCATGTCCCATTTTTCTGGAAATGAACATCACAGAGAGCCTGTGTGTGATCCCATGTGCTTGCTTTAGTAGCATAGAACCCTGGAACTAATCCCTTTTTGCTTTTGATGGAAGTCTCAGAGTATTAACAGAGGCTTTTTAATTGTGAGCCTTTTAACAGCCATATTAAAAAAAAAATCTGCACTATAATCTCACCCAAATGTTATTTCAGTGCCAATAAAAACCAATGAATAGACTGAAGACCTTAGTAAATAAAACCCTGTTATTTTACTTCAGGGATTGCAATTGTTGGCCAGCCTGGGGATTTTCACTGAAAATGAGATTGGTGGTTTCATCTTTGCCTTAGTAGATCATTCACATTGAAAAATAGTTCAATAATTATTCTCATTAGTCAACTAGGACAGAAGAAGAAGTAATGGAGTTAAACTGCAGCAGGGAAATTGAAGTTAAATTTCAGTTTTTTAAAAAAAAAGCCAAAAGAACAACTATAAGAAGAATTCAGGGAATGGAAAGAGCTGCCATGAGAGCATGTGATATCACCACTTGAGATACTCAAGGCTGAGACTAGACAAAATTTAAAAGGGATGGTTCTTTCGTGGCATAGGTCTTGATTTAGGAAAGCATTTAATCATGTCCTTAAATCCCACAGAGTCATATTATCAAATTTGAGCTTAAAAAAACCAACTACTTTGGGCAAAGATTAAAGGCACATTCCAATATTTAGGAAAAAACATTTGCTTACATACCTATTTGCTAGATAGAGCAAATTTTCAGCTAAAAACAATGAAAGTTATGAGCAATTCAACACAGAGAGATAGAGTAGAAACAGTTATGCAAAGTAGCAAAGAGTCCTGTGGCACCTTATAGACTAACAGACGTTTTGCAGCATGAGCTTTCGTGGGTGAATACCCACTTCTTCGGATGCAAGCACTTATGCAAAGTGTTATGGTTACTGGGTTAGCTGCAGCTCTGTCCCCTTCCTGGGCTTAGGGTGACCAGATGTCCTGATTTTATAGGGACAGTCCCAATTTTGGGGTCTTTGTCTTATATAGGCTCCTATTACACCCCACTCCCTGTCCCAATTTTGCTATCTGGTCACCCTACCTGGTCTCTCTGGGTGTGTCCCCTCAGGTGTCAGGCCTCCAGTCTTTACTTATCTCAGGGTAAAATTTTGCAATTATTTCACCCTTATACCAGGCCATGGGCCTGTGTATCAACCATGTTTACCCAGAAAGTCAAACTGGGTTCTGGCATCTGTGGTCCTTCCTTTTAGGCGTCTGTGAGCCGTGCTATATAATGACCAAAAAGCCTTTTTAAAACCAAAGTATAGCTTATTTTAACAGTAGGAGTAAAGCTTTTAGAGAAAAATGGTTGTAAAACAGTCTAGACGTGTATCTATCTTACCTAAAGTGTTACCATCCCCTGGTGGTATCTAGGCAGGCCTAATCTAGACAGGTAGTGAGAAATTTGAAGAATAATTTCAACCCGTGTACCTTTGCTAACACAGCCATACATATATTGTGGCCTCTGTCTCTTTGTGTATTTGTCCATCCCTAGATTGTGAACTCTTCAAGGGAGGGATTGTCCTTTCTTTTGTTTGTAAGATGCCTCATACATCTTGGTTGCTGCTGTAAGTCTATAATTAATAATAGATATATGAATAATAGTTACTAAAATAACCCATGGCTTTCCTGGACCTTTATATCAAATTCTGCACGTTCTATTATTTTCCCAGAAATCGATGATCTCCAAGACTGAGACAATGAGTCAGCTTCTGAACTCAGTGGACTTACTGTATCTCTGGATGAACCAGTGAAAACAGCTTTGGATTTTCCTACTTTAACAAAGAGCCAGTTCTCCTTTTCAAAGTGCAGATGAGAAAATGAGTGCTTATCTGTGGAAATAAAATGGTGATTGCACTAGGCCAACTTCCAAGCAAATTATAAACCACTCTTTGAAGTCTGATGATTGGTTCATGCTAGCAATATAGGGTAATACACCTGATCTGGTTACTTTCCCTCCATCTGGGCTGAGCTGGAGGGAAAGGCACCTTCCTACCCAGTTCAAAACTCAGCTGGAAGAGGACTCCATAATCCCCAGGGTACTAGAAAAGGAGGTACAACTGGAAGTCAGATGGGCAACAAGCTCAAGATACAGCCAGAGGCAGCATGAGAGCAGGCTGTAGCTGCCTTGGGCTGTGATCGGAGGCAAAAGATGGTATGGGGTTATCATGAAAGTATGGACTGGAGTGCCTGAGTTAGGAACCGGGTTAGGTTCATCTTTAATTCTAATTGTTAAATCAGTTGCTTTTATGCCTGGCAGCCCTAGTAATCTCATAAACTCATACAAATTTTCAGTGCGGTTTCAGAGCATTATGGGAGTCCATTGAGAGCTAGAGCCTGGAGATCCTAGTGCTTGGAGCACCTACAGTGCTTGCCTATGAGCTCCAGTGATTGCCTCTGCCCTTACGGTACACCTAGATCCCTACCATATGCCTAAAGAGGACTAGTATATCACAGCACTCACAGTGACCCCTTGAAATGAGGTCAGTTACACTACTTACTCTCCCCCAGGCACCTTTTTATATGAGACTCCCAACGCATTTTACAAACATCGGTAAATTAAGCCACACAACAGCCACATATGAGGGAAATAAGTGTTATTATTAGGGCGGTTGAAAAATTTCCATCTCAACTGCTTTTAATGGAAAATTGGAATATTGACTTAATAACAAAAGTGTTTATTTTCTGCAGAAAATTTAATTTTTTCATCAAAAAATGTAGTGCCATGAAACCAAAATATTTCAGACAAGAACAGAAATATTTCAATTTGGATATGCTGCTGCAGTGCGTCATAGGAGTTGTAGTTTGGTTGCAGCATGCCCCCCATTCTCTTATATGGATATATTCCCTGGCTGGACTACATTTCTCATGATGCATAACAGCCAGCAACTCCCATGATGCACCATCTCCTTTCTCCAAGATGGGAGACCGTGATGCATCATGGGACATGTAGTCCTATTACGGAACACAGCCTAAAGAGGAGAATGGGAGCATGAAGCACCCAGAATGCAACTGACGCACTGAAGCACCATTTCAAAATGGACATATTTCACTTTCCTGCCAAAACATTTTATTTTTCAGACAAAGTATTTCAGTTTTTGGCCAAAATATTTTGATATTTGAATTTTTAATGAAAAATCATTTTTTTCCCAGAAACCATTTCAACAAAAAAAAATTGTTTTCATGTATCAGAGGGGTAGCCATGTTAGTCTGGATCTATAAAAAGCAACAAAGAGTCCTGTGGCACCTTATAGACTAACAGATATATTGGAGCATAAGCTTTCGTGGGTGAATACCCACTTCATCAGATGCATGTGTATGACGAAGTGGATATTCACTCACGAAAGCTTATGCTCCAATATATCTGTTAGTCTATAAGGTGCCACAGAAATCTTTGTTAATTTTTTTCATGTTCATCATTTTATGGAGAGGAAAAAACTCAGTTCCCAACAAGCAGTAGTTATCTTCATTTTACAAACGAGTACATTGGAAAAATGAAGCAAAGTACCTGACCTAAGGTCTCAGAAGAAACGAGTGGCAGTGTTTGGAACAGAAACTTCTGTGCCTGGACCATAACTATCTCTCAGTTAATCTCTCTTCCTCTCATGGACTGTTGAGAAATGATAGACTCTTCAAAATAAGTTGAGAGATTCCCTTTGCTTGTCATAAGAATCCCAAACTCTTGAATGTAAAGCTGGTCAAAAGTATGAACAGTTCGGAGTGGCAGAATTACAGACTTGAATTTTTGCTTTTGCCACTCTAACTTTTCCAAAGTTGGAGAAGTTTTGAAAAGTTAAACTGTGAAAAAAAGGGGGGGGGGAGAAGAGAGAGAGAGAGAGAGAGATTTTATTGCATTCCATGGCAAGGAAGGGGGAAAAGGATAGAAAAAGAGAAAAAATGAAACTTCAAACTTTTGAAATTTAGTGCGTTCAAAAATTTTTTAAACATATTTAATAAAAAAAATCTGTTTTGAACCCTGTGCGACAGAAATAGTGTAGACATTTTTCATACATTTTCTCATTGTTTGACCACCTCCACTTGGATGACTGCATCTTATTTCAGCCTCTTTGGTCTAGAACTAAATGCTAGAAATCTTTGGAGATACACTTTTCCTTACAGGTTTTCATACACTTCCAAGTTTCATTGGGACAGAAACAGTGTAAGAACAGCACTATTAAAGCTAACAGCATCTTTCCGTTGAGTTAAATATACTTTGCATTAGTTCTCCATTAGTACAAGTGCCTTTTGGACATTTGAAGAAATGTGAGGCAATTTTCTTTTTAACCAAGACATGTAGGCAGAGAAACTGGGTCTTTTACCAGTGTAAATCATCAGTAAATCCACTGAAAGATAATCCAGATGCTGATGTATAATTCTTGATAAGAAAAGAATCAGCCTGGTAGCCTCCTTTATTCTGGCTACAAAATGCCATTTACACTTATGATATTATTACTATTTTATTAACATTTGTATATAATAATAAGTAATAATACACAGATGAGCATGACAATATTTGGAAACCTACATATTGCAATACAGTGTAAACCATTTTAAATGCATTATTTGGAAATGGCTGCACTAGATCATCTCTGTCAAGCCATCTGATGGCAAAATTTGAGGGAAATTTCAAGTTTGATTCTTTGTCCTCCATACATGGGTTCAAACTCTGTTCCAGTTAGAGATTCATAGATTCCAAGATCAGAAGAGATCATTATGATCATCTAGCCCAACCTCCTGTATAATAACACAGGCCATAAAACGTCCCCAGAATAATTCCTAGAGCAGATCTGTTAGAAAAAAATTCAACCTTGGTTTATAAATTGTCCATGATGGAGAAGCCACCACAAGCTTTGGTAACTTGTTCCTGTGGTTAATTCCCCTCGCTGTCAAAAATGTACACCCTGTTTCCAGTCTGAATTTGTCTAGCTTCAGCTTTCAGCCTTTGGATGTTGTTATACCTTCTCTGCTAGACTGAAGAGCCCATTATTAAATATTTGTTCTCCACGTAGCTCCTTATAGACTGTGACCAAGTCACCCATTAATCTTCTTTGTTAAACTACATAGATTGACCTCCCTGAGTCTGTCACTATAAGGCATGTTGTCTAATCTTGTAATCACTCTCATGACTCTTCTCTGAACCATCTCCAATTTATCAACATCTTTCTTGAACTGTGGGCAACAAAACTGGACACAGTATTCTAGTGCCAATTACAAAGGTAAAATAACCTCTCTACTCCTATTTGAGATTCTCCTGGTTATGCATCCCAGAATCACATTAGCTGTTTTGGTCACACTGGAAGCTCATGTTCAGTTGATTTTCCATCATGACCCCCAAATCTTTTTGACTCACTGCTTACCAGGATAGAGTTTCTCATCCTGTAAGTATGGACTACATTCTTTATTCCTAAATGTATACATTTATGTATAGCCATATTAAAACACATATAGTTTGCTTCTGCCTAGTTTATCAAGTGATCCAGATCACTGTGAATCAATGACCTGTCCTCTTCATTATTTATCACTTCCCCAATTTTTGTGCCGTCTACAAACTTTATCAATTATGATTTTATATTTTCTTCCAGGTCACTGATAAAAAATGTTAAATGACGTAGAGCCAAGAACCAACCCCTGCGGGAATCCACGGGAAATGTACCCACTTGATGACAATTCCATGTTTACAATCACATTTTGAGACCTATCAATTAGCCAGTTTTTAATCTATTTAATGTGTGCTGTGTAAATTCTATAACTTTATAGGGTTTCTTTAAAAACAAAATGTTGTGTAGTACCAAGTCAAATGCCTTACAGAAGTCTAAACAGACGAGGTGGGTGAGGTAATATCTTTTAATGGACCAACTTCTATTGCGGAGAGAGACAAGCTTTCGAGTCACACAGATCTTATGTTAACACTATAACCTTTATCAACCAAACTTGTAATCTCATCATAAAAAGCTGTTAAGTTAATGTGACAAGATCTATTTTCAATACATCCATGTTTATATGCATTAATTATACTACCCTCCTTTAATTTTTTATTAATCCAGACCTGCTGCTCCATTATCTTTCCCAGGATCAGCGTCAGACTGACCTGCCTACGGTTGCTTGGGTCATTCCATTTACATTTTCAAAAACTGGCACAGCATGAGCTTTCTTCCAGTCTTCTGCAACTTCCCCAGTGCTCCAAAACTTAGTGAAAATTAACATTTACAGTCCAGCAAGCTCCTCAGTGAGCTCTTTTAAAGCTCTTGGGATCCAAGTTATCTGGGCCTGCTGATTTAAAAATGTCCAACTTTAGTAGCTTCTGTTTAACATCCCCCAGAGATATTAGTGGAATGGAAAGAATCTTATCATCACCATATGATGAGTCTGACAGTTGTTTTCCCCCCAAATACAGAACAGGAATATTTATTGAACACATATGCCTTTTCTGCATTATTATTGATAATTTTGCCATTTCCATCTAGTAATAGACCAATATGGGCCTAATCCAAACACTGGGTCCATACTCTCCCAACTTTTCAGGTGTTTGAAACCCAGATCTCACCCACATTTCTTGGCTTGAACCCATCTCTGGTTCCACTATTGGAAAAGAATTGGGAAATTGAAGCTGAAATCAGCAATGTGGATGTAAGAGCAGAATTTTGCCCTGAATTCAGCATTGCACACGAGTCAGGAATATCTACAAACTCAAACAATGGGACACTCTTGTGGTGGCATATTTCAGGGTTGGAAAATAGTCCCGTGAAAACAGACAATTACACAAAATGTGGCTTCCCTCCCCCAGTAATTTAGGTTCTGATTTAGGACGGTACTTAAGCATGAATGGGACTAGTCATGTGATTAAAGTTAGGCACGCACCCTCCTAAATCGAGGCACATACTCTCTTGAATGAGTAACGTGCAACATACAAGTGTCATTTAAAGAGACAAGGTGGTGAGGTAATATCTTTTATTGGACCAACTTCTGTTGGTGAAAGAGACAAGCTTTCAAGCTTACACAGAGCTCTTCTTCAGGTCTGGGTGTCATGAACAAAAGAACAGCTTTGTTAGTGTCTATACTCATTCAACTTTTCTGTTTACTCCAAACAGCGTCAGTCACATGGAACACTCATTCCCCTGACCTGTATGCTTCTAGTGAAGACACAGCAAATTCTAATTTGTATAGCCATACATTTTGAACAAACACTACCAAATAACCAAAGGTCTTGAATGATAACATTCAAAACCTGAATGTTTTAAGTGTCATGGAAGAAATTCCTAGGACACATGGAAAAAAAAACCAGGATTGTCTAGGTAAAACTAGAACATATGGTCAATTTATCTCAAGCACAAACTATTCACCCACCCTTAGTCATAATGAAAAAAATGGTATTTTATTTGTCCAACTGCAAGGACATAACTAACCCTGGAAAAGTGGAGAAGCAGAATTTTACTAAATTGCTGTCGATCATATGTACAAGGTCTGGGACAAGGAATATCCTGACATTCCTTCCCAACCCTGGAATATTCCCAACCCAAAGGTTTAGATGATGAATCTCAAATACAATATTCCCCCTTTTCCCCTTCTTATTTTTTTGGTACACTTAGAAACCTCCTACATCTCTGAAAATGTTAATAGGCTAATTATCACTGAGTCAATTTGCAAATCATATTCCTTCCTTCCCCCACCTTTTTTATTATAACCCCTCCACCCCCTCCACTACATTTTTTTGGCAAGTTAAAAAAAAAAAGAGAAAGAAAAATCGAGTGAACTTAGCCACAAAATAAGTCAAGGGAAAAATGAAGTACTAATTAAGAAAGCTGGGGTTTTATGCAAATGACTTCTTCACCGAAGACAGTCTAATGAATGTGCCCCGAGTCGATCCGTGTGCGTTTTCGCCAAGCTGACAGCTGGCTCGGAGGAAGGTCAGACGGAATCAAGCGTGCACAGAGCATAATCCTTCAGATTGGCAGCTATGCCCCCTGGTCACTGTTTGATTATCTCCCAAATTGCTGTATTTCACAGAGATAATGATTTTTTATGGTCACAGATTTGAAGACAACTGCTGTATCCTGAGGGTTGTCGTTCTGCAAGGAGACACTGCTGCTTCCTTCAGAGGAGAAGTGGGGGGGGGGAGTTCTCTCTCTCTCTTTTCTCCCTCTTTCCCTTCTAGATAGCTTTTTAATAAAGGAGAAGAGCCCCAATTCAGATCAATTAGGCATCTTGTCCCATTCAGTTAGCTAATGTCTTATGGGTGGGGCTGGGGGCTGTATAATGTTACAAAACATTGCGGCACTAAGCCCGATCACAACTCGTGGAGATAACACAATTCTTCACTGAAGTATGAAAGAGCAAATGTTCCAAGGGGGTAGAGGCTGGGAGAAGTCCAGGGACTCTGAAGGAATTCTAGTCCTAATATGATTACTGTTCATCGTTATTTGGTGTTTTGTCGTCTGATTGCTGTATACGCTGGCCCCCAGAGGCAGCACTGGTGGAGGCAGTTTTTCAAAAGAGCCTGGGCTCCGATTTTCAAGTGCTCAGCATCACCCACAATTGGAGGTCCCCTTGGGGCACTTGTGGCCAGTATTTTGCAAGAGCGCAGGATCCAACGTGCTGAGCACTTCTGAAAATCTGGCCTCTTTTAGAAATCAGGCCCTTAGGCTCCCAGGAGGAAGGAGGGAACTACGGCTTTCTTGATGCAGTTAGGAAAAACTTCCTAACTGTAAGGGTAGTTAACATATTACCTAGAGAAGTTGTGAAATCTCCATTATTGGAGGTTTTTAAGAGCAGGTTAGACAAACACCTGTCAGGGATGGTCTAGATAATACTTAGCCCTGCCTCAGTGCAAGGGACTGGACTAGGACACAAGGTTGTTGTATTCTCAAATGGCCATAGTGGCAAAAAAGCCCACTTCCTTCCGCAAGTGGCCAGGTGATTATGCCCCAACCTATTGGATGCTATGACCTCCAGCCCTGACTATATTCCAACTCATAATCAGGAATGAAGGCATGCAGCCTGAAATACTTGCAACTGGTGCAAAACAGTGTGTGTGCTCAGCAACATGGCTTATGAACACATCACCCCAAATTGGATCTCTGTACTGGCTCCCCTCTGAATAAAAATGAAATTCAAGATCTGTTGGTGATTCAGTCCCTTCTGTAAAAGTGGCCCCCTCTACCTGAAAGTCACTCTTTCCACATCCACGGTTGCTACATTCCACAAGAACAGCAAAGTCCTGCATTTTTGAGCCTTACATCGGTTAACAAACAGAATGGACACAGGAAGCCGGACATAGACTAAGGAATTAATTCCGGCAAGACATAAGGATGATTGTGTATCTTATTTATCTGAATTACGCAGGGCTGCCTAGAGGTGGGGGGCAAGCGGGGCAATTTGCCCCAGGCCCCGGGCCCCACAGGAGCCCCCACAAGAATATAGTATCTATAGTATTGCAACTTTTTTATGGAAGGGGCCCCCAAAATTGCTTTGCCCCAGGCCCCCTGAATCCTCTGGGTGGCCCTGGAATTACGGGCCTGGTCCAAAGCCCACGGAAGTCAATAGCAGACTTTCCATTGACTACAATGGGCTGTGGGTCAGGCCTACATGCACTACTTTCTCTAAGTAATTAAAACAAAACCTTTACAAACGGAACAAGCTCTGAGACTCATTGTAGCATTTCTAGTTCCCAGGATCGTATGTGGAACATCTCCGGATACAGTGATGAGGGACACATACATATTTAGGGCATACTGATTAGATTGATGGGACCTTTAGATGTGTAATTATGAGGGTTACTTTTTACTCCAAATTACTAGAGTATCAGTAGCAATCACAGTGTCCTGTGTCTTGGAGGCAAGCCCTGTAGGTGCCTCAGCCGCTAGGCCTTGTAGGAGCTAGCCTGGTGGGTCCCAATAACTACTCAGAGACGTTGCTAAATGAAAGGTTGTTACTAGGGCTAGCAGGAAAGGGAACGGTTGCAAATACCCTAGGTCCACAGGTGCCAACAGTTCAAAGTGAGCAATAAACAGTTCTTGCCTGAGTCCCTAGGGCAGTCCAGTCAAGAGTCAGGGCTTTTCAGGCCTAGTGCCTGGAGTGCTATCTCCAGTCCACTCTCTATTCCAAGCAATTAGGAGCTTGCAGGTTTCCAAGACAAGCTCAGTTAGTGTCTCTTATTGGAGCCTCGCTGCACTAGCTTCCTGCCTAGCCGCTTCTATTCCCCCAAAGTCCCATTGGGGCCTTTCCACTCTGGCTCCCTGCCCAGCCGCTGCGGCTCCCTCCCATTCCCACACAGACATGAACCGAGGTGTAAAGTCCGGCAGCCACAATCTGTTCCACATACAGGTCTGTCCATAGTTCCTCAGGCTTCTCTCTGGCTCTCTGCTTGCCATGTGGATGATGCTTCAGCTTCCAAATAGACCCGGACCACTTCCTAATTCAAGACCTTTCCCCTGCCTGGGAAGGGAAAGTGAAATAGGAAGGGGCTGATGGGAGCAGTAATTCCCTGCATTGCAGATCCCTCACACTGCCCTCCTCTCTGAAAAGGATGCGTCCTCACATCCAGTGCTAGTCCATGTGGACGTCTTGGTGCTAGCAGGGGGCTGTGTGGCCTCAGGTTTGCTTTTAGCTCTGGGTTAGTTACAGGTTCACCTCCACTCTGCCAGGTAGGTTCTGTTTGTGGAGTGACTCCCACCGGTTCCATCCCATCACCCGACTTGGTTCCCTGTAATATGGCCACACTTGGATAAGCCATACCAGGGCTTGGCTCTACTAGCTGGCGCACACACCAACAGTCACCCCGGCCATATCCTCTTCGCTGCCCTGTTTGACCACCAGGGTTTTATTGACCATTGCCCTGGTCTGCTGTTGCAAGTTAGTCATACCTTCAATTGGGCCAGAACCCAGGTAGGGTTTTAGCCTGTTGTAATGTAGGAAAAAACTTTTTCCAGGGAAGAAGATAGTTCATAGATTACATCTGATACACAGTTGACCATCTGTATAGACCCTTGTACATCTGTTGTAATTTGGCACTCAAAGACCTATTCCCTTTGTGGTCCCTGATCAAAACCAGCTCAGCCTCCTGGGATAGCTGGGCAGAGACCTTAAATCATAGTGGTCCTTCTGTCTTTCGATGTCCCTGCTCTGATGATCATAGAATCATAGAATCTCAGGGTTGGAAGGGACCTCAGGAGGTCATCTAGTCCAACCCCCTGCTCAAAGCAGGACCAAACCCAACTAAATCATCCCAGCCAGGGTTTTGTCAAGCCTGACCTTAAAAACCTCTAAGGAAGGAGATTCCACCACCTCCCTAGGTAACCCATTCCAGTTCTTCACCACCCTACTAGTGAAAAAGTTTTTCCTAATGTCCAACCTAAACCTCCCCCTCTGCAACTTGAGACCATTACTCCTTGTTCTGTCATCTTCTACCACTGAGAACAGTCTAGATCCATCCTCTTTGGAACCCCCTTTCAGGTAGTTGAAAGAAGCTATCAAATCCCCCCTTATTCTTCTCTTCTGCAGACTAAACAATCCCAGTTCCCTCAGCCTCTCCTCATAAGTCATGTGCTCCAGCCCCCTAATCATGCTTTACTGCTTGTCCAATAGTGTTGAGCATGCCTGACAACTGTGTAGGTAATGCTGTGGTATTAGCATACATCTGCCAGCAGTTCTTACCAAGGGGATAGTCACACACAAAACGTCATCATCTCCATTGACAACTGCACACTGCTCCTGTGGGCCATCATGATGTAAGGAAGCAAGCAATTCAAGTTCTGTTGATTCACATCTGTTCATTGGCATCCACAGAGGATGACAACATAGTTGTCAGTATATGGTTCAGACCTTCCACTAGCCCATCTGACTTTGGTGTAAAGTGGTTTGAAGGTCTTATTTATCTTGATGAGGTCACACACCTCTTGAAACAAACATGACTCAAAGTTCCATCTTTAGTCAGTGTGCAAGGAGTGAAGTGTGCCATAGTGGCAGACAAACTTATTAACAAATACCGTAGCAATTATCTGTGCTTCTTGGTCAGGCAGTGGATGGGCCTCTGCCCACTTGGCAAAGTAGTCTGATGTCACGAGGATGTACCAGCTGCCTCTCTCAGTGATGTTTAGGGGTTCTAGAATACCCATAGATGGCAGCTAGACAGTGCCTCCTTTTACCATCTGTTGCAGTTGTTCACTGAACTTTGCCTGGGATGGATTGGGATCCTCTGTGATCCCAGTCTCACAGGTCTGGTATCTCCAGTCTCAACCCAGTGCTATCAACCCTGTACACTCCAGGTCATCATCCCCAAAGAAGAAGACATCAAGGTAATTTCCCAAAAGATTCTGGGATGCTTGTAGTTGCCCAGATGATAGACTCCTCCTCCTCAGCCCCAAATCCTGCATGAGATCTTCTCTTTCTCATGCATGTTTCTCTCCCATGTTCAGTCTGTTTCAGTAACTTTCACTTTTCTTAGTATCTTACAGTACTGCTAGTATTTCAGGGATTACTTTTGAATATAGAGTCATTTTTGGGTGTACCAAGCCCTATGCCCTGGTACATGACTTGGGGATCCGTTACCATTCTTGTAATCCTCACCAGAACGCAGCCTCTCATACTTTTGCCCATGCTCAAGGCCATCAAAAATGCATGTTAACCTAATGAGGGGGGTTCTAGCATGCCTTCCAGTCCATCCACTGGGTTCCCCTTCACCTGTCTGGGAATGACTCTCTCTCTCTTCAGGGTAACATCACATTCCATGGAGACCTCACACACCTGTGTTTCACCTACTGGTGTCATGGCAAATTGTCTCTCCTTGATATAGAGGTCTCTCTTGAAATCGAGGTTGCTCTCATATTGTTTGAGGAAATCAGTCCTGATTAGGTCTTTGTGGGATGCTTCTTCTGCCACAGACAAGATGGAGTCTGTCCAGAATATTAGTTGTTTGCCATATTCCCTCAATCTTGAGGTGAGTTGAACAGTTTCCTCTCTGGCTGGCTCTGTCCCAGAATCATGAATAATGGAAACCTGTGCCCCAGAGCCTACCAGAATTGTACATTTGTGTCCATTGATCTTTCCTGTGATGTTGTATTTGGGTCCGATCTCACTGGAAGTTATAGTCTCTCGTTTTGGGCCTACTAGTCTGCAGATGGGGGCTGGCTCTTGGCCCCTGCCATTAGTAGGTTCCCTTCTTCCAGGAACTACCCTGATGAGGGCATTCATGCTGCAAATGGCCTGTTTTGCTATGTCTCCAACATTGTAGATCTCCCCTCCTTTGGGATGGTTTTGATTGGGATTCAGTCACTTCCTGTGTCCGGGTCTTCTTTTGTTTGTGCTTTCTGGATTATAGGACTCCCTTTCAGCTTTCAGGTGGCTAGTATCACACTATATTCCTCTGATGCCCTCAATCAGTTTTCTGAGGTCTGCACCGCATGTTTCCTGTAGTAGCATTTACTTCAAGTTCAGCATCATACACTCATGCCCCTTGTTCTGCACCTTCTATAGCTAGTTCTAGCTTCATTGCAATCCTGAGGGACTCTTCTAGCCCTGAAGGTCTCTCCTTATGAAAAGCTATCCTGATCTCTCTGCCTCTCTCTCAGCTCTGTGGGTTACAAATTGGTCTCTGGAAGGTAAATCCCATTTGGTCATCAGAGTCCAGGAATGCCTTGGTGGCCAGGTGCTGGAAGCATACCTCAAATTGCTGACCGATTCTCCCTTTACTTGTTTGCAATTGTTGAACGCTGCTCAATTGCACTCAAGATCTAAAGTCTGATCTAGAGACCATGGTTGGGCATCCTTGACAGAGACATATTCCCCATGTGTCAGTCCTTCAGGCACCTCTTGGGCTTTGTCTTGTGGCAGCAGGCCAAGAAAACCCATCTTGGCTGACCTCATCCCAGCCATTTATTTGAGCAGCTAGTTCAAAATGAATGATCCAGCTGGCTCTGAAAGTGAAGATGGGCCACCATATCTCTCCACTTGCACTACCCCCTGTCTATCTCCACTCTCGAAGCTCAGGGGAACACTTTGATAATCAGGGTTGTTCACTTCTGCCCACCAAATAGCCCTCGTACCTTTAGTAGTTACCCCTAATGCCCTGCCAGTCAAACTTGCCAATTTCAAGGCTACCACCAGTGTAACCACTGGGGTTACTTTGTACTCCAAGCTTCTAAGGTACCAGGTTTACTGCATCTTGGAGGTAAACACTGGTGTGCTTCAAATACTAGGCCTTGTAGGTGCTAGCCCTGGTGGGTCTCAGTAACCGCTCACACCTAGCTACGCTTTTTACGAGGACAGGGAGGAAAGGAGAGATTGCAAATACCCTATATACAGAGGCATAAACAGTTACAGTTCAAAGTGAGCTATAGTAGTTCTTGTTTGGGTCCCTGGGGCTGTCCAATTGAATTCAAGTCTCTTCAGGCACAGCACCTGGGGTGCCTTCTCCAATCCACTCTCTATTCCAAGCAAATAGGATCTTGCAGGTTTCCAAGACAAGCTCAGTTAGTGTCTCTTATTGGAGCCTCTCTGCACTAGCTTCCTGCCTAGCCGCTTCTATTCCCCCAAAGTCCCATACAGTCCTATACCCAACTATAACATCCATTGCTGACAGCCTATTTCCCATACGGCTCTGCATCAGAGCCTGCTTCCAGCTTCTGCAGGTCACTGCTTGCCATGTGGCTGCTGCTTCAACTTCCAGACAGACCCCACCCACTTCTTGGTTCAAGATCTTTCCTCTTACCTGGCCAGCAGAAGGGGAAATGCAGTAAGGAGGAGGCTAATGGGAGCTGTAGTCCACTGCTTTGCAGATCTATCACAGCTGGAGTGGATCCTGGCTCCAGTTGGACTTGCTTGACCCTGGCTCCAGTTATTGGTAAGGGGATATAGAGCCTTTAGTTGGGGATGGATCTGAATGGCAACTTTTGCTTGTTTCAAACTTGAATCTGAACCCTCAGATCTAGACCAAACCTTTACATCTCAAGCTTGTCTCTAGATTTCGACCTCAAGGTGGGAGGATAAAAGCTAAATGAAGCTGAAATGTCAACGCCCCTCCCAAAGCATTAGGAATGCCTCCTTGCAGAGAATCTTCCTGGCACTACCCCTCTCCAAACAGCCACTTTTTCCCCTCCTCCATCTCTTGGCATCCTTGGTTGACTTCCTGAATCTTCTCTCTGCTCTGTGAGAGCCTATCAGACTGCTGACTTGGATGTCATGGATTCTTTAATTCCTTCCTAGCAATTAGCTCAAGATCCAGCCCAGGGCAGGAATGATCCAACCATCTGATGACTATCTGGTGGCTTACATAAAAGGAGTAGGTCGCCTTCATCTAACTCCTAGTGAGTGTGGTACAAATGACAACAAGCACTTACATGGTAGAGGGAAATACCTGCTTGCATCCCATGAGTGAGGGCAACCAAAGGTTGAACTGGCATAAACCACCTTCTCATTCTACATGTGATCACTTCAAGTCCGAACTCAGGCCTGCTGACATGAGTGTAATGGGGAAGCTTCTGTTAGAGTGAGGCACCATGGTCCAGGAGATGGAGCACTTACCTGGGATCCAGGAGACCTGATTCCTCTTCTGTGTGCTGCCCAAGACTTGCTGTGACCTGGGTCAGGTTTCTTCACCAATCTGCACCTCTTTGTCTTGTCTCTTCAGATTGTAAGATCCTTGGGGCAGATTTGTACGTACAGCACCTAACACAATAGGGCCCGGATCGCTGTGGGGGACTCTTAACAGCTCCTGTAATATAAATAAATTATGTTGATGCTCACTGTGCTGTATCTTTCTTGTGGCTGAAGAAGACTTGTCACTTTAGTCTCCAGGGCTGACAATCCAGCATCTTTTCAACAGCAACTAAAAATTCACTACTAAAAGAAAAGTGCACAACTACTTGTTTACCGTGTGCTTTCGTTTTCATTCTGAATGAAGCTGGCACAGCAGTCATATAACACTCATCTTTCCCTTGCATGCAACTGCTTTCAGAGGAGCTATTTTTAATGTAGGGCACTGTATTTTCAAAAAACTTGCACCATCACAGAGTCTTTTTAAACCGTCATTTGGGAATTGCCCCTCCTGGCTCTCTTCAGAAGCAAAGCAACTTGATGTTTGGGTTTTTTTCTATGCAGGGAGAGAAGAGGCATAAACTTGAACTGAAACGCTTTAAATAAAAGACCAATCTGTGGCTGAATGCCAGGGGTGAGCTATCCCACCCAATTATGAATCCTCTCAGAATTAGGGAGACATCAGCTACCCAGCTTTGCCCAGCCTCTCTGGCCATGCCCCTGGATAAAATACAGAGCCACAAGGGTAGTTAAAACAATTATCATCCAATGCAGCTTGAGCCTAAGCTACTCTGCTAGGACGTGGCAGGGAATGTTCAGCCCCTTATACAGCAAGTGATCTCTCTTTCTGCCCCTTGGGTAGAGAAGCTCCTGGATTTGTAAGCAATTGTGCGCCTCTGAACTAGTCCGTGCAGGGCTTTGGGGCAGCCTGCCAGTGGCAATGCAGCCCATTATCATCATTATGTGTCACTGGAGGCAGCAACAGGACAGAGATGCACAAGGGACTGGGAATGAGAGGAGACATTAATAACTATACATTGCACCACACAGACAAAAGATGTGTAAAGCCTACAAGAGCAGTGGAGGAAGAGAGTAAGAGAAAATAAGGAGAAAAAAATTAACTAGTAGAAAACTAAGCTAAAGTGGGACTGTGCCTGTAATAAAACTGGCAGGAAGAATGGCAGTGGTCTAGGGGTTAGGGAGCTAGTTTAGCGCTTAGAAGACCCAGGTTCAATTCTCTGCTCTGCCCTCGTCTCTTCTCTATGATGTTGAGCACATTGCTTAAGGCCACCTTGGGCTTGTCTATGATAGAGAAGCAATGCACCAAGAGGAGTGTGACTTCTAAAGAGCACCAATGTGTTGTGCACTCACTGGCCTGTGTGGACCTGCCTAGCGCAATCTGAAAGTTCCCTATTGTGCATTAACATAGTGCTATTCCAAAATAGTCCCACATTGTAGGGTGCTTTTAGTTCATGCCAGCAGTGTCTGCATGGGCCAATGAGTGCACAACACACTGGCACACTTCAGAACTCGCACCCCTTTAGGACACATTGCTCTTCTATGTGGAAAAGCCCTTACAAATGCATTCAGCTGCCTAATGCTGGAGACAGGCTGCCAATCTGCTTAGGCCTTCTTGTAACTTCTACTAGCCACTGACTTGCGTCTTTGGTAGCCTAAATATCTTTAAGGATTTGTCCCTTTACTCTTGCTATGCCTCAGTTCCACATCTCTAAAATGGGGCTAATAGTACTTTGAATGGTGGGAGAATAAATACATTAAAGATTGAAAGATGCTTGGATGCTGTAGTCAAGAGGGCCATTCATGCATCCACCCTTCAGTTCCTATTGTGACTGGTTAATTATCTGTGGTCAACCCTAATAATAGTTTGTTCCTATAATGATATCTTAAAACACTCTTCAAAACTCAGCAGAACTGCCTGATTGATCACTCCACCTCATTGGTCGAGGAAGTCAGCAAACCTTCTTCTTAAACCCAATAGTGACAACTAATCTCTGGCTGCTCAACACGTACTTTTAAGTTTCAATCTCTCCTGTGCCTGTTCTGCTTCCAGCCTTGTTCCTGTTTTACCCAGTCTGCTCCAGCACCGCGTCTCTACTGACTTCCTGGCTTTGGTTACTGGTTCCAGCTCTGACCCCTGGGCTCTGATTATTGGCTTCCTGACTCTTGCCCTGACCTCTGGCTTTTGACTCCCAATTCCCACTCCAACCACCAGGCATGACTGCTCACATGCTGGTTTGTGACAAATGCTAACTCTATAGGAAAAATTTGTCTCCTGATTCATCACCAGTGCTAGCAGCAGCCCTGGTTTTCCTTCACCTTGAACAGTTCAATCCTTGATCAGATTGGAGCCCCCAAAGGCTACATGGATGCCATGACACTCTTTCAAACTTCATGTGGGAAGGTGAGAACTTGATGTTCAAACAGCTCCTCTGTTGTTACAGAAAACATAGGTTCTCTTTTAGCCCAAAGTCTGTGTTTAGCTGGCCCCACTGAGGACAAAAGCTTCCTAATTATAGACAGCTAACAGTTAACAGATTTTTAAGGCCAAAGAGATATTTGTGATCATCGAATCTGACCTCCTGCATAAAACTAGCCATAGAATTTCACCCAGTTACCCCTGTATTGAACCTACAGCTTGCCAGGGAGTTTTTGGAAATAGAAAACGCACCATAAAAATGCATTTTTAGGGCACAGAAAGTGTTTGAGAACTGGGCTCAAACTTGATGTATTGTTTCAGGAGGGAAAAAAAAACACGCCCGTCCCCCACCCAATGTCAAAACATTTCATTTCAACTCTCTGAAATGAATCATTCTGACTTCTCATTTTGAAAATATTGTTTTGAACTGACATAGCAAAGATTTAGTTCAACACCAACAACATTTTAATGGGGAAAAAGAGCAGCTTTGGTTCAAAATGAACAGTTACCTCTTTTTTTGGTTAGCCCCCAAACCAAGAAATCAGGTGTTCCCTCAGCTCTAATTAAGCCCGGTGAGTTACTCTTTCAGCTCAAGGGGCACATGTTTGTAAATGCACGTTTGTAAAGTTCTATCCCCACTAAGCGTTAGGGTATCTGCATGTACGTTGCGTTCAGTTGGCATTTACACAAACACACCGTTTTCCATAGTTGGATAACGTCGCGTTTCCTGTGGTGATTGGGCTGGGAAATTTTATATTATGGGAAATTTCTGGCTGGAAGCCGGGTGTTCTGGGTATGTTGATATCTGAATATCTTGATGTCTATTCTCAGGAAACTTCCAGCCAAAATGTGCTCACTTGTGAAGTCTTCTTGCATCTCAACCACGCCTGAACTCTCTGCCTTCTCAGATGGTGAGAGGTGCGTCACTCAGCAGAGTGCCTTCGTAGCATCCGTATTAATGTCATTGGGTATATTTTGCAGTTCAGCTGCAGCTGATGGTCCATAGGCTATGTCTACGCTGCAGCTGAGAGATGCGATTCCCAGATATGCCTGTGTTAGCTCAGCTGAGGATAGCGCACTACAATTAGCAAGGTGGATATTGTGGCACGGATGTCAGCTTATACTAGCCTCCCAAGCTCGGACCCAGGAGGATGGGGAGGGCCTGTGCTGCCACCAGGGCTGCACCATCCACACTCCTATATTTAGGGCTCTAGCTTAAATGGACCAAGCACAAGTGTGTCTACCTGTGTTGGGAATCCACATCTGCCAGCTGCCGTGCAGACATGCTCACAGAGTTCCCAGGCCAAAGCAAGGGTCATTGCCTCTCTCCCCGCAACACACACACACCTGAAAACCTCTTGATCCCCGTTCATGCAGGAGCTGCCTTTTTTCCCCCAATGGGAGATAATGTGGTCAGCCTCTCCATATAAAGATTTCAGCTGGGATACAAGGAGGGGCAATTACAGCCCCTCCCTTTGAGAGATGTTGGCTATTTGAGTAAGTTTTCAGCTCCTTTTATTCCCTTCGTACCGAACATCTGAAATAATGGCATGGACGTGGCATCGTGAGTGTTAGAGCAAACATTGCTTACAGGAGTTTCTGTGAGAATACAGAAACCAAAAATGAAAGCTGTGCTTATTATGGTGATTCTAGGACACTAAGGCCTGCCCTGGTCTTAATACGCACAAGCAGCACCAAACAAAAAAGCCTTTAAGACACAAGTATCTCAGGACCAATTAAGACCAGTAGTATCTCTGCCACTCTAAATGGCATTGCATTTAGCCTGCAATCTAGGCACAGAAGATATATATGAACCCAGCCTTACACGACTATGCCCTTTATTGCTAGGTATGTCTAAATACAGGCAGAGGGAAGCATCATTCAAAATCTTCCCTCATGAAGATCAACAGTTCTGCCTTATGAATACTTGCAGTAAATGAATGCTTTATCTATGGTATACTTGTAGCACAGCAGGGATCTGGTTTGGGTGAGGGTACATACTGATTTCTTGGCAGGAATAAAAACCTATTCAGATTTAGCTGTGTTTGGAATAAATAAAAAACAAACATCTCAACACAAGCACTTTGCACCCAAAGGCTTTGTACAGCTGGAAGCTTTATTGATTCATATACCACCCACATAAGCTGCCAAAATGTGATACAATTTTTTTTAAGTCTTTATGGGAAAATGTAACCCTCCAAGCTCATTTATTTGGGGGGAAAGGACATAAAGAAACCCTCTGATAGTACCAGGTTTGCCTGGCAAGGTAATGCATTCTCTTCTCCTAAGGGGGCTGGTTGCAGTGTTGGAGCACGGTCACCAGACAGCACAGCAGAGCTGATTTTGGAGAGATCTGCTCATCGGTGACCACTGACAGCAAAACAAAGGTTTTGATGGGGTGGAGGAGATGCTTGGGAACAGGAAGAGGGTTCATATCAGGTCACTGCACTGCAGATTGTTCCTTGCAGATCATGGCACTAAGAAATCCCACACTCTTAATCCCAAAGGGGTGATTCCAGCTCTGGCTACTAGGACTCCCCCCCCCTGCAGCAGGGACCCCCTTGAAGAAGGGGATGTACATGTTAAGAACAGGTGTAAGGAGCTGCACCGAGGAAGACATTTGCATAAAGAGCAATAAGGTTTATCGGTCCTACAAAATCTAGGAACAATGCTACAAATTCTTGAGTGCTACCTACTGGCACCTTATCCAGTAACTATTTACATATGGGCATAAAGTTCTTCCCTATCAGGCATTCCTCAGCATGCAGGGAATCTGTGGAAGAACAATTGCAGACTAAGGTTTTACCTCTTCACTGACATCTTGGCAGGGGATAGGAGTGACTGTAAATGCCTCATACCAAAGGCTTCATTCTCCTGCCCTTGGAAAACTCCCACTCCCCACTGTTGCACCCTTTTCTTTTTCCTTTCCCCCAACCTTTCAGAGGGACTGTAGGAGGTTAGGGATGAATGAGAAACTGTTATGGATACAACAATGGCTTTGCCTACCTCCACATACAATGGTGCAGTCTCACCCAATAACATTGGCCACAGAATCTTGAGTGAAGAACTTTGACTAAAGTCCTGCATCTGACGCCAAAGCAGAAATGACCACCTGAGGTCCCTTCCAATGACTACATGACCTCCTGAGGTCCCTTCCAACCCTGATATTCCATGATTCTATGAAATCAAACCCAGAACACCTGAGTCCCAGCCCTGTGCATTAAGATCATCCTTCGACTGTCTCAATTAGCTTATCAACCCAACATTTTAAGAGCAAGATTTCACAACTGCTGTGTATTGCCAGCCAAATGTAATGAAAAATGAGGTTTTTATGGAATTCAATGTTTCTTGGATGGCAGCTTAAAAATGAGACTTAATTGAAGGACTGAGAGGAAAGCAGTTTCATTGGTAGGAACGGAGTTAAAAAAAAGATTTTTTTTCAACTTGGGTGTAGGGCATAATTACAAAAACATTAAAGCAAATAATTGGTAGTGCTGTAATTTTTTCCTCCCCAGGTAACTACCAATGTATTACACAGTGAATCATTGACTCTGTCCCTCCTATCATTAATTACTGTGATGCATAAATAATTGGAAAATTATATGTCCCAAAAATGATTTAGTAATACATTTTATGCATCTAATAAGCCTAGGCTTTTAATCATCGCTAGACACGTTATGATAAATTCCACTCCACATCTCAACTATTCCATTATCTCTCTCCTGAAAAGCTGCCATCTCCTTGAATGCAAATACCAGCAAGTCACTTCAGATCACATGCTTCCCAACGGAAGACTGTTATGCTGTGTGCATCTGCTATTGATACTTTGGCTCTTAATTCCTGTAGAGGAACTTCTGCAATGCTACTCCAATTGGGAACATATTAAACAATTGTCTGTTCCTAAAACAGTGGCCCATGTTTTAATTTAAATGGAAATATCTTAATCTGTTTCTTCCACCAATAAGCAACTTCCCCCCACCCCCACAACTGGGATGTTTCAAAGCATGCAGCTGTTTTATAAGAACTGGGACATTTGAATCTCTTCTCCTTTTATTGCAAACAATAACAAATATTTTGATTTGGGCTGCTCGGCATGACATCTGTGTTATCTTTTTTCCAGGTTCAGCATCATTATGTTTGACATTCCGTCAACTAGTTTTGACTCAACACCTTAAAGGAATGACTCAACCTGAAAAAGCACAGGAGCCATTGATACGTCGGACAGCTATTTAAAGCTCAACCAAAGCAACACCGAACCTGTCAAAACTGTTCAAATTCCATTTGTCGCTCTGAAGCTAAGCATCCATGATGAGTTTCAGGACTGCACACAGAACCTTTTGCTTCTTATATTCCAGAAAATCTAGGTTTACTATTGGCTGAAAACAGTCATGTGATGAGAAATTTCTTCTCACAGGGACACATAGTAAGAGCTGTAATGACCTTAACCAATCAGATTGCATATGTATATAGCTGAATGCTAAGTGGTGGTAGACGCATTTAAAAAAATATTCATCTCTCAGCCAATGAGCTTACAAAAGTCTCTGCTTTTTGATTGGCATGTCAAGGATGAAATGTTGTTTTGGATCTTTTGACTCTCTCTTTTCTTTAATGTAAAAGGAAAATCCCTGCTATACTTATTCATAGCAATTAGGCAGACACTTCTGACATGTCTCATGTTCCACATGTTTGCATGTATAATGATATGTTTTGAATTTAGGTTTTTAGTGATTATCAGCACATTGTGCTCCAATTAATTTGTAATTTAAGTCAACATAACTCTATGGTCGGCTGATTAGATGACATTGTCCTTGCTTTATTAATTCAATATCAAAGGCCATAAGATGCATCCTGCGTCTGTTAGGGCAAATATACCGTCTTCAACCAATCACTGGTGCCATCAAAATCAACCGTGTCTCAAGAAGCAATTTGGACCCTGTAGTGAGGTGGTCTAGCTCCCCGCCGCCCCGGAGGGGGAGGAGCCCTGGCCAACTAGCTTACAGACCCATTGACTTCAACAGTTGTAAAAGACTGGGTTAAAGCTTTCCTAGTTGTATGCATAATTCATAATAAACTTATGATATATATTGTGTGGAGCCCTTACTCTCTGTGTCAAGAATGTGTCTGCCTTTTTGAAAAAAGATCTACACCTCTCTTTCAAGTCCCTGTTTGTTAAAGCCTGGTGAGAAGGGAGGAGCTTGCTTCCCTGTTAAAAAAAAGCCCAATTGGTTAGACTGGCAAGGAATCCTACTTCGACCTTCCTGCTACCAACTCTTCTTCTGTTTGAGGATGGGAATACCACTCTAAGAAAAGCTGACATCCTCACAATTGGGTAACTGGTTACAGGGTCCCTGAGCTATGGGCTTCCAGAAAAGACTTTGTGTCAAAACAGCGCCAAGTGTTCATGATGGAAGAATTTATCGCAGCAATCTTGATAGGTGGCAGTCTGGATTGCTTCTGGAAGTAGAGACTCTGACAGGGAAGTCAGGAAGAAGGACAAAAAAACCCAACTCACTACCAAGAGGCTCTGTGCCTACAGAAAATGTAAGATAGTAAAGGAATGCAAAGAGGTCCAGTGCATTCTCTGGGTGAACCAAGCCATGACTGAAAGTAGTCCAGGAAATTAAGGACTCTCTGGTGATGGAGGCAGCAATCACAAAGACTGCAGGAGTCTACTGAGAATGTTACTCTGGAAGAGTTTGATAAAGCCATAGAAGTACCTGACACTTGCAGTGGGAAACAAAGTAGCCACAGGTGGGAGTGCATGAAACGAAACGCAACACATTGAAAAGAGGCACAATGGGATGAGTGGAGATGCAAAGAGGGGAGAATATGAGGAACAGTGGCAGAATTACAAGGATAGGCTCCAATGTGTGAGAGAAAGGAGCAAAACCTATGAAATCGAAATGTAGCATGTCCTGCACATGAGAAAGATGTGTTTGGCAACACACATCCTAAACTCGGATCTGAAGAAAAGCTTCCCCTGGGTGAAATATTTCCCTATGAGTTTGCTTTTAATAAATTCACTTTCAAAGGACCTTGATGAGGGCCAAATATACAGATACAGTGACACATGCTGCAGCAATATGTGCACTGACTCTTAGGAACCTGGAGAGTTAATATTAATCAAGCACTTACTTTCCTGGGGATGCTGCCTAGAACTACTGTTGAATTCTTTCTTATGCAATCTGGTTTGACTTTTACAACACTTCTGGAGCACTCTCTGAATAGGCAACATTATGAAGAATTGCTCTTTCCCCCCTTCTCTTACCTGTTTGGGCTATTTAATTAATCTGTGCATGTTAGGGAAAAACTGGGCAGTTTTCCCTAAACAGTCATTGTGGCTCACCTGATGGCCCTGCTGAGATAAATAAGGGGACTGTGTGTGTGGCAAAGGCAAAGAAGCACATTTCTCTCTCCTGTTTGAGAGAAGGACTCTGCTTGGTCAAAATGATCTGATGCACCCAACTCTTCACAGCTAAAACACAGTGGTCCACAATGTATGCTGGATACCTATGTACTGATCTCCCACATCGGAAGGTGGGCATCAAAACCCTTTCCCATGTGACTGGCTCTGACTAGAGGAAGAGATGGGCAGAATCAATGGGGTTCACACTATCCTCCTACCAGCCCTGTGGACTTCCCTTTGAAGCCTAACACCTCGCCAAACGCTGAACACCTATGATAGTGAATTCCCAGTTGGAAAGGTCCTGGGGCCGCTCCCCACTGTGGAAGCCTTGGTAGCATGGCTGTGAGTGAGCTGTGCTCCAAGGAGCTGGGGGGAAGGGAAGCAGGACTATGAATACAATGAGGTGGGACACAGAGAATCAGATTGTGGGAATTCCTTTGATTTGCAGGTCAGAACTTTACTTTCTTTTACATCTCTCCTCAATGAGGAGGCACCATAGAGGGAAGCAGAGTTTCCTGGGCCCATGGTGGTTATTGGCTTGTAGCGGGACATCCTGATCTATGAGCTATTTAGTTACACACCTCATAATGCCCAGGAGAAAAAAAAAGTCAGAGGCTTCAGAATAAGTTTTATTCCCCCCCACACACCCTTGACAGCTTGAATTAAAAATTTGACTGTAGCCCAATCTTCCTGTAATCCTTACTCATGCAAACAGCTCCATTGACTTTAATAGGCTTGATAATGTTTAGCACGCTCCATGCACAGCTTCAAAGCACTTCTACAAAGTGGGGATTATCTCTGTTTTATAGCTAGGGAAACTGAGGCACAAAGATCTTATGGCACTTCCCAAGGTCTCACAGCGAGTCAATGGCAGAGCCAGGAATGGCAGTCAGCTCTTTTGGCTTCCACTATCCCAGTGCCTAGCCAATGTGTCAGACTGCCACCCATAAACCACATTAGACCGAGAATGGAAGGAGTCCAACGCTTACTCATGTGAGTAATTGTTGCATTATTAGGGACATGAATGTATTATATGGGGGAATGCTGAGAGCTCCCCAAAGAAACAAAGTCGTTTCCTACTTTCAGGCAAGGATAGTGTCTGCAGTATCACATTAGCCAATGTTTACATTGACCACATGCCAGTATATAAATCTCATTGCCTCGATGAGTCTAGCTCGATCACCCCAAGGGATGGATTTCAGGTCATAAAATGTAGATCATCATGGACTGGCATTGTCCAAACAAGACAGATCAAGATGAGTTTTTCTGGTGTGTCAGATTTGGTTTTAATTTAGATTGATACATGACAACTTGTCAAGGAAATGCCATCAAATATTAGTGTTTCTTTCCTGTATGATACAGTATTGTATAGTGAGAACATTCTAGGGCTTAAAATCAGCCAACCAACAAAACACTTTATCCTCTGTTCTTATACAAAAGATAGTACAATAGAGTTGCTACTACTGTACAGGAATAAAGGATTGACTTCCTGTTAACCTCACCCGGCAATATAATAAAGGAGTGATATTATGATTCTTATTTCAGATACATGTCAGAATGACACAGGTTCTCCTCCCTGCTCTGTTTGATTTAGAGCAAGGATTTAAACCTGGTTCTCTTACATTTCAGGTGGGTGGCCTAGCCAGGAACCTCTAGAGCCTGTCTCGCTTTCTCTAGCCCAATTAATGTTTAATTATTTATATGATATTAACAGCAGTTCTAGGAGGCTAATAGTGAATAGACCAGTGGTTAGGCTCCTTGCCTACAATCTAGGAAACTCCTGTTCGCGTCCTTGCTCTTTTAATTCAGTGCCCTTACTAGTAGGTTATTCTCTGTCTTACTTGGACAGGAAATTCCATCCTGCACTCGAGAAGCCTTCTCAACCAAAGTTTTGTCAGAACCATGAAAAGTTTCAGTTTTGACAAATTGGTATTTTCAGACAAAAACAAGGTTTTTTTAACCAAACCTCTCCCCCCTCCCCAGCAATTGTAGATATTACCCACTCTTACTACCCAAAGCTAGAATTCTCCATAATCACCACAGTTATTTGCTTAGTTTTGTTGCCTTCCAAAAGACAAGGGCGTTTTACTATTAGCAGAATTGCCGATCCATAGCATTCAAAAATCACGAGTCAGGCCCCTAAAAATCATGACTGGCTTTAAATTCATGGGATTTGGGAAAAAATGGTATTTTGGATTCTTTGCATTTGCCCCCTGGACGTTGAACCTTTTGGGATCATGCTTTCACGCTTTTTTTTCTCAAGCCTGAGGGCTAGAACCTGATGGCCCTTTTTGTTTTTTTGGTAAATGGAAACTGAGAGACTCATTTAATCACATGACTCCTAGTGCTGGGGCTTTTGAGAACAAAAATATTGAGATCCATGAAAATCATGAGAGTTGGCATAATTATATTAGAGCATGTTCCTTTCTGTGCTTGCTCCACGGAGGAGGTGAGTCTGTCACCCCTGATAGAAATGCGTGCTTTAGCTCGAATTGTGGAGATTCATGCTTTTAACGCTGGGAGCCCCTGGATGTTGGCAAAATAGAGGCTGGCACAGCCACACCTGTGCAAAATGCTGCAGGGAAGAAAGATTCTGACTTTAAAGCCAGAAGGGACCATTTATGATCATCTAGAATGACCTCCCACAGAACACAGGGCAGAGAATAGAACCTTGTTGTAAACTCTGCATCAGGCCCAATAACTTCTGCTAGAGTTAGAATATAGTGTCGCAGTTTCAGAGTAACTGGAGCTGTATCCTTCCTCCATGATACCCCTCCCCAGCTTTTCGTATAATTCCTGGCCCACAGTGCTATGTACACTTCATACAATAACGTACCCAAAGATATTGCAAGGGATTGCAGGGTCTCTCACACACAGTATTTTAGAAACATCTCCAATCTTGTTTTAAAGGCTCCAGGTGATAGAGAATCCACCATGTCCCTAGGTTAGCTAGGCCCATAGCTAATCTCATTGTCTAAAAGATAAAAATTGCCTCTACAACAACTAGCAGTATTTTTGTGAGGGTGACAGTATGATCAAGAGACAATCTCTTAAAATGTGACCATAAAGTGGGGAGATGTCAGCTAGGGGGAGATGAGGTGCCAGGACAATGAGTGTGTGGGGAGTATGTGATGTGCTCCCAGTGCCTAAATGCAGTTAGCTTTATAGGAGGTATATAAATGAAATGGGGAGCAATTTCCTTCTTCCTCCCCGCTCTTCAATTCAGTGGGAATCTCCTGGATGATATTAGGTGCAGGGAACAGCTGAAATGACCCAATGGCATGTAGCAACCCAGCAGTTGTTCACCCACAATCGGGTGTTTGAGCCTGTTTAACTGATCTCTAGCGGCCCCCTAAAGTCACCAACCTCTCTCCCCCAGCATGACACCATTGGGGACTGACAGAAGGCAACATTGCTGCATTATCAGCTCAGCAGTGAAAGGACAAAATCAGGAGGCTTCCCTTAATCACCCTGGGTGCAGATTCACTGAAAAATTTATCTCTGACCACAGGCCATGGCTGCAGTCTCTCATGTGGGAGAACCCTTCCACTAATTTAAATTTGTCAGAGCAAAGCATCTTGTGCCTTTTATGGCCGGGGAGGACAAAGTAATGAATTTTTATTTTTTCACTATAAGAAGGCAAATATATTAAAGGGAAAACAGGTGTCTAAAACACTCCCTGGGAAGGAAGCTTTTTAACACACTAGCTGTTGCAGAATTGTTGGATCTCAATTTAGTGTTCACATTTTGAAAAGCAGGAGAGAATACATAAAAATATATGTACTCAGACATACACACACACACTTATAGGGTTGGCTTAAATCCCTTAATGTTTTTTTTTTCTTTTTTTAATTCTTTCCCTTCACTGGGCAAAATCCTGGGCTGTACCACAACACAAGTGAGATACTAATTGTCTGGCCTCCCAAACTCTGCTTGCCTTGAGGGTGGTGCTGCCCCTAGGAGAAATTAAAAGAGACCTGAAAGCTGCTGTAAAACAGCACTGTTACACAGCTTGCTAAGGGCTGTCTGCAACTCAGAATCACTGGAGCATAGAGCATTCTGGCCATTCCTCCACCTGCCCCTGCTATTGCCATGTGTCAAGTGCTGTGCAGGGCACGGCAGGGTTTAAACCAGCTCTAAGCTGCTCCTGGGCAGGGAGGAATTCTTCTGGGGGCTTTGGGAACTGAGGCTGCCATAGGAATGGAGTCCAGGGGCTAGAATCGAACCTCCTGATCTCTACAGCAACCAGGAAATTGAAGAGCTTCCATTCAGAGAGGTTGCTCCTATTTACATGGGTTCCTTCCTACCTTGCTGGAACTTCCAGTGTGAGTTTCAGGGTCCGACAATCCCCAAATAAAGCAACATCCAGTCTGAAAGAAGCACCTTCCACCTGTTTTTGATTTCACAGAAAGATCGTTTGGGGCCCTTTTTTTTTTTCATCTTGCCAGATTCCTACACTGGCAGTCTTCTCCATAGTATCTATGGTGACCAGATGTCCCAATTTTATAGGGACTGTCCCAATTTTGGGGTCTTTTTCTTATACAAGCTCCTATTACCTCCCACCCCTGTCCCAATTTTTTACATTTGCTGTCTGGTCACCCTAGTAGTATCTGAACACCAGAGTATGTCTAAACTTTTAAAACAAAGGCCGTTTTTCAATTAAAACGCTTTCTTCAAATCTGGAAAAATAAGAAATTTGCTTTTTAAAAAATCTCTCTCTCTCTCGCTCATGGTACTTTTTATCAACAGTTAACCAGATTTGTAAACCAACATCTCCAATGGCAGTTTTGAAGCAAAAGTCACAGAAAATGGACCCATGTTGAACCCTGGAAAATGGAAATAACTTTGAAATGTTTTACATTTATTTTTCTGACCCGCTCCTCTGAGCACCTTTCTCAAAACAAGCCTGATCTTTGCTTAGATGCTCCAGAGTCCTCCTCCAATAAAGCACAGCAGACTTGCAGCAGTGTACTTTCCCTACCAACGTGGAAAAGCGAGCCAGGTTACATGAATGCTGTGTTAAGAACTTACTTGTACACTCTCAATGGGTCTATAGATACTAGTGAGGGGGAAACTGTCTGAGCAAATATGCTGTTGAGCACTGATTGTCTGTAAGGCTGAAGTTCTTTTTGTCCCTGAAGGCTTTGGACCAGATCCTGTGATGTGATGAGTGCCTCCTATGGGAAGCTGAGCAGATCTGCTGCACTGGGAGTTGAGCTACACAGGGCCTCCATTTACAAAATGGTTCAATACCCATTAATCTGCCGAATGATTTCTGTCCTAAACCCAGATCTAGCCAAACCCATGCTTAACTTTAAGCACGTGAGTGGTCCCATTGACTTCAATACTAAAGTCTTGAATCTTAAAGTGAAACACTTGCTTTAGAACTTTGCAAGATCAGGGCCTAAATATTAGCATGGCACGAGAATCATTTATAGCACGGACATCTCTGATGTCAAGAAGGGAAAAAGTAAATTTTGCAAAAATGGAAGACGGCTAATGAAGTTAAAATTGCTGTTTGGTCTGTGGCATTAAGTTATCCAGCAAATCTAGGAAACACAACACATCAAATGAGTGCAAAAAGCAAGAAAATTGTCATGAGATTGTCTTGCTTTCTGAGAATGTGTGATTAAAATATTTGACTAAATAATTGATGTGATTTTCTTTGATGTGGTGACATTTTGCACTTACTGCTCACACTCTCCTACCTCACAGGGATGTTTTAAGGACTTATTAGTTAACGTTTGTAAAGAGCTTTGGAGATGAAAAGCTCTTCATAAGCGGCTACTGTAAGTATTATTATTACACTTACAACTGTGGCTAGAACGCATTTTCCGAGTTGTCTTGTAGTCTGCTTCCCTCTTCCTCCTGTTGAGGAATAAATAAAAATTTTACAGCAAAAGAGAGAGAGAATGCATGTTTAATTGGAGTGATCTGTTTGCAGTAATGGAATCCAAACCAAAATGTCTCATATGGCCACAGAATAAATCAGTCTGCTTTTTACAAACTGATCCGATGTTTAGCCACCACTGAAGTATTTTATATCTCCATGGCAATTAATTTATAAGAGGATACACACACTTACCGAACATCCTTTTTTGAAAAAAAGTACAAAAAGAAAACAAGTCATAATAAGCAGTGTGGCATACTGTCAATTTCACCTCCAGTCTTTGTGATTAGAGTTCTAATGCTCTTTTGCTTTTAAGCGTGGCAATTTCATTTCTACATTGCAATGGGCTTAATGCTATGATGGGAAGGCGTGCGGGGGGGACGGGGACGACTGATTATTTAAAAGGAGAAAGCATTGATTCTTTTGGCTTATCTCATGGAGAGGAAAAAAAAATATCCCCAGAATGTATTGTACCGAAAGTGCCAGCTTTTTTAGTTTTAAATAACAAATAAAATAGCAAAACATTTTTTCCCATCATAAAAACTGACTTTGATCCCCAGTACAGCCATGGAGTGGAAAATTGAACCACACTCTAATTGCTTTCCCTGTGACCGATAAAGTGGTGTAACAAATTTTGTGTTTGAATGATAAAATCAGCAATCGGCCCCTAGCATTTCCTTCTCCCATTCCTCCAAGGACACCAGCGTCCCATCAGGCTCCAGGGCAAGAGAAAAGGCTGAAGAACTGTAAATCTACTCCAAGCTGTTGTTGGGTACTCCCTCTGTGTCTTTATTTTTAATAGAGAGGCATGATTTTTTAAATGACTAATGTAAATTACTTCAGGATGACAAAAAATTCAATGCAGGCTGATTGTAGGCATATAAACTAAAACCACACACAATAAAAATACATTTTACTCCAGAGTAAAATCTTGTTACAGAGGAAAATAATTTGCCCTTTGTCACAGTGACCAGTCTGATAGCTGTCTGAAACCGGAAAGACACCCCAAAAGATTTCCCCTCTAGGAAAGAAAAACGTGCTGTATCATAAATGTATCATGATGGGGTTTTAGTGTAAGGGGCAAATCATTCCTTGTCCCACTCAAATACATTGAATCAGGACGGGTAGTTTAGAGATTAGGAAAAATCATGTTTTTGTCTTGTTTTTTGAGGCCAAGTTTTCAGAAATAGTTGCATGAATTTAATGGGAGCTGTTGAGTGCGCAGCACTTCTATAAAACCATTCATTTAGCATAAATGTGGACTTAAGAGCCTGCTCTTAAGCATCTAATTAAAAAAAATCTTTACTTTAGTTTTGTCTTGTGCATTCAACAGCACTTTGTGTTTAGTGAGTTTTACTTTTGTAATCAATTATTCCGTTTCCAGGGCCACCCCCAGATTGCAACTAGCCAACTGAAGATAAAGATATGTCACTATTTTACCTGAACCAGTTCTCCCATTGCTATTTAAAATTCCAGACTGCTACCTAGAGGTGAACTAAACTCTTGCTAGCAAGTGAACATTGCCATAGTTCATTGAAGTCAATGGTGCTATGACACCAGCTGGGATCAGTCTTTGTAACTGTGCCCGCACTATTTGACGTGTGCTGTAGATATCTAGCATTGCCTACACTTAAAATGAAACAACTTGACCAGGAATTGGCACTGGGTGTCTTCACTGTGGATTTAAAAACAGAAAAAAACAACAACTAAGGCTACATCCTATTTGCTTTACTCACTCAGCGAGTCCTACAGATTTCAATAGGCCAGATCCTAATCTGGTGTAAATCAGTTATTCAAATGACTTCAGTATTGCTACAATAGTTTACAACAGCCGAGGATCTGACCCAGTGGGACTAGTCACACAAGACAAGCAGGACTGGATACATCCTGAGATAGTCCACGTTCAGGCAGCCAGACACACATGGGTTTTGAGAGAACTGGGCCAATTTTGAGAAATTCAACTCTACAGGGCCTATCATTGACACCTTTATGCTGTCATGCAGCGTGAAAGTACCCTCAGTGTGCATCAGTGGGTATGTGCTGTCATTGACACCCTCACAAAGGCCACTTTACAGTGTCAAAACAGGAAAAAGGGGGCCTTAGCATCAATGAGACTCTACCCCTGTGGGTTGAGCAATGTGGTTTTGACCAATGTGGTTTTGAACTGGCAATTTCAGCTGAGTTTTCCTCTGGGTTTTGAATCAGCTGGAGCTCTTAAGCATTCCCTGAGTGAACTAGATGTTTTCCAGACGTCTCAGCAGACTCAGGCTGTGAACAGGCTTGGAGCGCTTTACCGGTGTAGGAATACGGGTATGCTGCACTGGCAAAGCACTCCTCGTGTAGATACAGCCATACCGGCAAAGCTGTGCTTTGCACTGATATGATAAAACCACTCTCCAGAAGTGAAACAAGCTGTACTGGTAAAAGTGTAGTTTTGCTGGTATAACTGCATCTGCACTAGAGGCTTCTGCTGGCACTGTGCTTTCAGTCAGGGATCACACCCTCTCACATCCCTGTCTGACATAGCTATGACAGCAGAGGTCTGCAGTATAGACATCATATTTAGGCCGTGTCTCTGCAGGAGACTTTTATTTTTTTCAATAACATAAGGTGTAACTCTAAACCAATATAGCTATATTGGTATATCATCACCCCCTTCCCATGCGCAATCTCTTACTCTGATATAACTCTGCCTTTCATGGTTTAATTTATGTCCTCAAGGCCAGTTACCCTACACAACAGCTTAATACAGAAGTGCAACCCCGAGGCACTACAAGTCCCAGTATGCAATGTTCCTTCTGGAACCATGTGAACAGTGGTGACTAAACCTCACAGCTTGTGATGCTCCACCTTGTTATGAGCAGCTTCCTCTTGGCTCATTGCAAGCCGGGACCAATAATCTCTGCACTTCAGTTTTAAGGTGACAGTGGTGACTATCTGCTCCATTCTATGCAAATCAAGTACAGCCCTCAGGCTGCGCAGCTGCCAACCTGTATGGCCCTTTTCTGTTGCCAGTTGTTTTGGGAAGCCCTGATTTAACCTGTTGCAAGCACAATTCGAGAGAATCAGAAACCACTGCAGGTGCTAACTTTGCAGAGAAGGCTTGTACAAAAATACATTGGAGGATTTTATGTATTGATTAAGTGGAGTAATATTAATACATCTTTTGCCTCCAGTCAGTTTCCCTTTCTTCAGAACATTTCCAACTGGGAACTGAGATACTTTCCCTTATTCCTGCTGAATACTAATGCCATAAACTCTTGCGTGACCATTTGACCTGCACCTCTTCTTTCTTTCCTAATTTTTATTTTATTTTATTTTTTCCCTGGTCCTCCAGAGATCACTGCTTCATGTTTTTTTTCACTTTCACGTGTCATCTCGGCTCACCAGTGACGCAGTGACTGATGGTTAGCAGCGCTGCCTCCCTTGACCTCATCAACATCAGAAAGCTTTTTCAAATCTCAGTCATCTCTGACAGCCTTTGAGCAGAGAAATGAGACAGTCTCCCTGACACACAGGCTTCTGGCCTGGGGTAAAAAATTCCTTTTGAAACAACAACAACAAAAAAATCTGAACACTCCCCAGACCACACTGCTTTCCATTCATCTTGCAATGCAATCCATCCATTCCTGCTCCATATTACTTTTCAGACACCACAGTCTTTCTGTTTACTGTAGGCCAACCGCCATACCTAAGATGCTTTTGCTATTGTACTCTGTGGTTTTCTGTAGACTCCTGTGCAAATTAAGGAGGCAATGGGTTTACATGCAACAATCCTAACTACCAGTTCTGGGTGGATAACTGGGACTAATTCCAGCCTTAAAAATTCTCTCCAAAATTGGGTAAAATTATATCCCTATAATGGGGCTTCAAGAAAATAATATGTAGAACTTTATGAATAGAAATGGGGACACTGAAGCACCAGGAGGGTAAATTTACCCAAGATCAGCCAATTGAGCCTGTGGCCCAGGTAGAAATAGAATCCAGATCTCGTAACTCCACCTATGCCCTATTCCCTAACCCAGGGCACACTAATAGGCCCATGCACCATAATGGCATCAAATCCTCCAGTACCTTATGGGTACATCTGCAGAAGGCTATGTGACTGTAATAGCAATGCATTCTCAATTTACTTTAATGGAAAGCTGCATGGCTGTAGGCAAAATTCACCACTTAAAATTTCAAAAAAATACTGTTATTAATTTCCAGTGGTAAGAAATAACCATGCCCAGCACCACTGAGATTGAAACAAACAAGCCCTGGCATGGAGAGGAAGTCAGGTGAATCCATTTAATTCTGCAGCGCTGGTTGACACGGGGAAGCACAGTTTATTCCCACGGTCCCCTCCTCCCACCTTCTTCAGTAAAATATTATTATTCCACGAGTTTTTATCAAAACAGACACATCCGCGGGGATTTTGCATCTAGCAAGGCTGAGGGGACATACCCTTTTACTTGTACTATGCAATAATTCTTTTGTTATTTTTCCTATAGTGGCTCAGATGGTTTAATTCTAGACGTGTTTGCTTCCTGTCCCCTGCTGTGTTGCCTTTGCTACATAAATCCACCATTTCTCTGCATTCAAAGAGTTAAGCCAATCATCTCAACTCCCGGAAGAAGTTCAAATTGGAGCTGGGATCTGAATAACTAACATTAACAGCGCTGCTCCTTGATGTTCTTTCATTTGCAACAACTGTTTATGACAAGAGAACCGGAGGACGGGGGGGCGTACCATGAGCCTGATTCCGTATGTTTGCCTCCTACTGGAATCAGATCTGTTCTGACTAAGACCAACAATTAGGATTCCATTCCTAATCCAGTCAGACTGCTGGGGCATAAACCCAGGGGGTTCAACTACAGTATGCGTACATTGTGGTGTGCCCAGGAGCCGAGCTGGTGTAGCACAAGGTAGCTGCAAGGCCTGACTTTAATCCCCAGCTGTGACTTGGTATTTCTTTTCATCAAAGGCTGCAGGGTTATCAGAGTTAGGTGAATGGTTGCAGATAAATGCCACCCCCCAACCCATCCTAATAAAGAATGTGCATGTCTTTATTGAAAAAGAAGGAGACCTAGCTGTGACGGTGAATGTAAAGTCCCCTTCAAAATGTGCCAGGAATCTACTGTCGCAGATGGGACCAATCAAGGTTCCTTAATGCACATTTTTGTTTGCCCCCATGGAATAATAATTATTAAAGAGTCTCTGTTTTCTTCATGTATCGTACAGCAGGACCATGGGGAGTCATGGCTCTAGTTTTACTGAAAGCAAACCAGGAGCTTTTTGGGTAGCTCTGGATCAATTTGAATTTCTGGCCCTGTTTTCACGGACCATTAAGTGCCAAGCTTACTAGATAAGTGCTTGTAAAATTGAAATAAATAATTAAAATGAGATAAATAAGCACAGCAGCTGCCCACTTTGTGCTGTACAAAATTTCTGATCAAGAAGTCACGCCTGAGCTTCAAGTCAAATGTTGAGGATTTTTTCTTCTTACTGTAAATTTCATTTTGTTTTAACCAAATGAGGGAGGAATGATACAGGTTCTATCAAAGTTCTTAAAGTCCCAAAGAGACCCAGTCTGTGTCTAGTGGTTTTCATTTACAGGCAAGGGTATTCTTTTATTTAAAACATGGCTTACCTCGACAACACTTCTATATGAAGTGCTTGTGGGGAGCGAGGTGAGTTCCAACCACCTGCTTCTCATAATAAACTTGAGGCAAGTGAGGTAATATCCTTTTACTGGATCAACTTCTCTCTTGGTGGAAGGGACAATATTTTGAGCTTCACAGATCCTCAGAGCTGAAAAAGAGCCCTGTGAAGCTTGAAAGTGTGTCCTTTCCACCAACAGACGCTGATCCAGTAAAGGATATTACCTCATTTACCTTGTCTCTTTCACATCCTGCGCCCAACACAGCTACACCAATGCTGAAAACAACGCAATGAGCTTGTCAGTTGTATGGTAACACACTTTCATGCTGCTTTAGTGAGAAGTTTGACTAGAGAAGGACCCACTGTAGTGTCAGTGTGAATAGGGACAAATACCTAACCTCTCCTGGCTGGGTTTACAGCAATTACCTTCTTATTTTAAGCAGATGCTTGCTAAATTCAGAACTGAAACCTGTAGTGTAATGAAAACCATCCCTTTCAGGGCTGGCTAAGGCTGATGAGGGACAGGGAATTGTGTATGTTACCAAGGAAGGTAGTGTCAAAGCTTCTGGAGAACTCAATAGATGTTCGGTACATTAAAATATATAGTTGCATATTTATTCACTAAATTCCAAGATCCTAGATGTTCTTCTGTGGATGGGGACAATTAAAATGGCTTTCTCCTGACTGTGGTACCAATTTAAGTCTGTGAGTAGTCTCATTGAATGAAAGTTAGTAAGATACTTACTTAAGCATGTACCTGAATGGGGGGCTATGCAGCAAGTATGATATTGTCCAGCTAAAAACATATGCAGTTAAAAAAAAACCAAAAACATATCCACTTGGCTGTGCATCAGAAACAAATATTTTCTCTTACCGACGTTTGCCATAGACCAATCAAAAGCTTGTGATATGTAGATGTAAAGAGGGATTGACTTGTTTCCTCTCTTCAGATCAGGCTGCTGTTGACCAAATGGTGTGATTGACATTGCACATGGATTTTTTTTTTAAACCATCAAGGGAGTCTACTAACACTTGGAGAGTCACCTGGGCATGAGTTTCCTTAACAAAGCCACAATGGTCAGGAAGTAGCATTTAGCAAAGGCTGTTTTCTCTCCTCCTGTTACTACTTTCATTTAGAATTTGATTTTCTTCTCCCCTCCCCAGAATAGCAACTCCTAAGCAAGTAGAAAGGGGCAAGGACAACCCATAGTCCCTCTGGCACAGAGTCTAGGCACTGAAGCCAATGCAGAACAATCACAACTAGCATATGAGCTATCGATTACATCCTGTCATATGACCACCAATAGAGAGAAGATGAGTGAGATAATATATTTTATTAGATTAATTCCTGTTGGTGAAAGAGAAAAGCTTTTGAGCTCCACAAAGCTTATCTTCAGGTCAGCCGAAGCACGAAAGCTTGTCTCTTTTACCAGCAGAACTTGGTCCAATAAAGATGTTACCTCACCTATCTTAGCTCTTTCACATCCTGGGATCAACACTGCTTACAACAACACTGCAAACAACTAATAAGGCACAATCAGCTCTGCTTCTATGGCAGCAATACTAACAGTTGCTGTTAATTTATCAACTTACATTACCTGGATCAAAATTAAAAGGTCACTCTGTTATGTCCCGGTCTGAGCCCCAAGGAATGATTTCCATGGAGTAGCATTGCAAAATACCTATTTCCTCCTGATGCCTTCTCTCCAGCCACTCCTAGGAGGTGAAACATAGTGTCTTGACTGTATTAAGCTCCAGGGTTTAAGCATGTGCAGTAATAGCCCTGACCTTTTCCTAGTGTTGTCATTCCAAATGACATTTCTGGCATAAACAACCAGTGACACAAAACTGACAGGCCAAGTTGCCATCCAGGAGGAGAAACATGAAATGGTAAGAAAAGAGTTTCCAAAGGCATAGCCCAAACTTTAGGAAAGCCTCTCTCAAATTGACAAGCACCCTCTCCTCAAGGGGCGAGAATGTTACCACTCTGATCAATAACCCTGTGATAGAGCTCTTAATTTTCAGAAAACTCCTCCATTTTCCCTAGGATTTTGGAGCCAGATTTTGATTAGTCTAACATTTACGCAGGGATAAAGCTGGAGAGACAATTCCGGTGAATTATTCCAAATTTATTCTCATGGAATCTCATGACCCATACATTGAAAGTATTATAAAACAAAATGAATTGGTAAGAGATTTTTTTTTAAAATAGGGTGGACAAATGAGGTAAGAAATATGCACCTGCCTTACTCAGCAATGTCTGTACACCTGCAAACAAAATTGGAACCTCAAGAGATCAACTTGGATGGTCTGGAGTGCTCGAATATTATCGTCAAGATCACATCACAACCAGAGCTGGTTGGAAAATACCAGTTACTTTTTACAGGAAATTAAAAAAAAAACAAAACTGTTTGTCAAAATTTCCCATGAATTTAGCTTTGTTTCTTTGTCAATGAAAAACAACTGAAATGTTTTCAAAGCTTTCTTTTTTTGTTTGTGGTTTTGGTAAAATTTGCATTTGTCAAAAAAAAATTTTTTAACCAGAAATGTTAATTTAAAAAAAAATCTTTTGTTTTTGACACAGCCATTTTTTTCAGTGAAATTACCTTTTGATGGAAACATTTCAGCCTACTTTAGTCACACAACCTGACCCTGGAAGATGGCACACTCTCCAAAAGTCCATTCTCGGAGTACAAGGGGCAGGATCAGAAGGTGAAGCAGCAGCTAGTCAAAAAGATACCTTCTCTGAAACACTTGGCTCCTGGACTGAAGTGTAAGGAGCTTACATGGCTCTGGTCCAAGTAGTAAAGCCCTGAATCTGAAAAACCTCTCACTATCCTGCAGAACAATGAAGTAAGAAAAAGTTGGCTGTTTCACCATGACTGAGTGTCAGGGAAATGCCCATCTCCAGCACATGGACAATCCTAGGTTCGAATTGCCGTGATGACATTTACACCAAACCACAGCGTGATGTTAATGTACTCAGACTGGTTTCAGAGTTTGCTCCAATTCACAGTTATTACTTACATAATAGGATAATCAGTAAAATGAGGAGCTACTGTTAACATCTGGATCCGGCTTAGGCATGGGTTCATTCTGACATAATCCAGTATTGCAGTTTGGTTTGGACTCAGAAGCTGCTCTCATAAAATTTATATCCCCAAACAGCTGATCTCACAAAAGTCAGCTGATAGTGTGATACTTCTTCCAGCTTGAGTGGTAGAAATCTTTAGAGATCAGCTCTTGTGAGATTCCTGCTACTACCAAAAATCAGTCACCTTCTAGAGAAATTCACACAAGTGACTTGCCCAACATCATTCAGAAAATGAGTGTCAGCAACAGGACTAGAACCCAGATCTACTTCTACTGACTCCTATTCTGGGGCTTAAACCAGAAGACATATTGTTTCTCTGGTAAAAGTAGCAAGAAGAGCTTACTGAATTATCTGGATTATATGTGTATTTACTGCTTATATTATAGATAATCTATGCATTACATTACACATGTTAGTCTATAAGTGTGTCTAAATACATTTATTTTGTATGGCTTCAACACTTTGTATTTTATAATTAATCTGATTAATTTAAAATATATCACATGATAAAAACCCATTGTGCTAGGTTTCCCTTCAAACTGACAGCAGATGGCAATAGTCGATACAGTAAGGGCATAGCCCATGTGGGATGTCCATCCATATCCTCTCACATGTCTTCCTGCACCTTCTTCAGAGCAACCACTGCTCCTCCAGGGAGCAATGAGTTTCCCCAAAAATGTATAAGATGGCTTCAAGAAACGTGCTCATTTATCTCCTTTTCCATGTAATATTTATTTCATATTTAACACAATAGAAACAATCCATATTTTTGTGTAATCTTTTCATTCATTGTCGATTTTTGGGTACAACATAGCAAATACCAGCCATCTTGGAGGGGCAATATCAGTAGGAAGTGGGCAATATTCTAGAGTTTCTAGATCTACTTTTTATCCTTGGACAACCATATACTGTATCACTAATGATAGATTAGGCCAATCAGGGGGCCAAAATCTGTCCTGACTGTTCACAGGAAGCTTTAGCTAACTTCAGCTGGGAGCAGTACATGCGTCCCAGAGATCAGAACTTGGTTCCGTCTGTGTGTTTATATGTAATCTTTGATGCATGCAGAATACAAAATCGTGGGAGATGTTGTAGACTCATTGACTATAATAGGATCAGGATTTCACATAGAATCTAAACATGGAAAATGACCTATTTCTCTTCCTATGCAGAATTGTTGCCTATTTTCTTTAACCGTATAACATATATAGTTATCTATATAACAAGATTCCAGGATTGTCACTCTGAAGCCTAGAATGTCTGAGTCAGTGAGAAACAGCTACAAGCCTGATCAAGAGCTCTTCCTGCTTAGAATATCACCAGGTTCAGTCATCACTCAAATTCC